>NW_008608809.1:13807-27196 GCF_000691845.1 Merops nubicus | reverse complement strand
CTGTCACCACCCCGGCACCGCCCCGCCCGCAGCCCCAGGGCTCCCGCACAGCCGAGCACGGGACTGATCCTGCACCAGCTGTCCCTGGGAGAGCTGCACGGCTGGGACAGGCACGTCCCAGCCCTTGCTTCACCTTCTGCTTCTCCTGTGTTTGCACAAGGGCTGATGACTTTTAAAAATTAAAAAAAAATCCACCTTGTAATACTTATAATGCAATAAACCATATATACACACACATTCTGGTTGCACAACAATCCACTCCTTGGATGTTGTGATTTACACCTCACTCAGAGTTTAACCCCCCCTCCCTGCCCACCTGGAAAGCTCTGGGGTCTGCTATCCAAGTATATGCCAAGTCAAGGGAAGTTCAGCTGATGAGCTCAGGCATGTTTGGCACAGCCACAGGCAATTAATAACAAATAAACTGATTTTATATAAACTACTGTGCTGTAATATTTATTCCCTAGAAAGCTGGGGGTAAAAGTCAGACACAGTATTAACAACTACTTTAATAAAAAATGTTCTTAGTTTAAAACTCTCAAAATTTTGCCAACTATGAAGATCTGGGCATCAGAGAAACACACAAAGCCAAAGGGTAGGGGACTAGTTTCTCTGCTAGGGCCACCCCTGGGCTTTATTCTTGTTATTTCACAAGGAGGACCAGGGGTGGAGCTGATTTGTGTCCCTTTGCCTGGATGTCCTTCAGCTGACCAATATAAGTTATGAAGGCCAGGTCAGGATCTCTGCTTAATTATAAGAGAGTTGAACCAGAGCACACTGTCCTAATTCTGATGTCCATCTCACACTATTAATAACTCTGAGGATGTTGCTTACGTCTAGGATCTGAAATATGAATGAGCCTGAGCTGCAGAAAAGCTCTGAACGTAGAAGAGGATGCCAAAACCGAAGTGACTTCACAAAAAGAAAGCAGCCAGATAGCATCACTGCAGGAGAAGGATGGCATGAGATAAAGAGCTGCCCTGCCCACGCTTTGCTAAGCCAGGAAGCTGGGCACAAGGCTGTCCTGCCCTCGCCCAGCCCACTGAACCTGCTGCTCACTGACTACACCTCCTGGGAGGGCCCAGCATCCTGGTCTTCACTCAGTACCTCTTGGGAAGAAAGCAGTAGGCAAAAACCACTTAGCCTGTTTGCAAGCTTTGCTTTGCTGCTGCAGAAGAGGACTTGGGTCACAAGCCTTCTGAAGCCATGGAAACTTCTCAGAGGAGCTGGCACACCCTGCCACCCTGGGGATTTACA
Source organism: Merops nubicus (assembly GCF_000691845.1). Classification (NCBI taxonomy): domain Eukaryota; kingdom Metazoa; phylum Chordata; class Aves; order Coraciiformes; family Meropidae; genus Merops; species Merops nubicus. The sequence continues at coordinate 25,939 of NW_008608809.1, read as the reverse complement.
ATGCTCAGCTCCAGTGATTTGCTTTCACTCAGAACACTACTTTTAAGCTGAGATCATGCACCAGACCTGTTCTTCTTGGGGCACGAATTTGGGTGTTTCTCCCTACCCAAGGCCATCCTTTCTCAGCATTTGCAGAGTCTGCATATGCTTCACTTCTCTACCAAATCTGACTGAAGCTGGGAAGTATGTGCTACATAGGAGCGATGGAGAGAGGGGAGGGGGCAAGGACAGGGCTTTGTCTTCAGTACTGAAGACATAATTCCCTCCCTCAAAGTCACAACTAAGGAAGGTAAAGCTTAGTTTGGGCACAGCCAAAATCCAGGGGGAAAGAGATGACAAGGCCAGATTTATTAACAAGATTTTTTTCCCCCTTTTCTTCTGTCCCACTGATGCTCGTTCAGGAGCGAGCAGCTTTGTCAAGACCACGTGTGTGTGAACACAGAGTGAGCAACGGTCTTGGCACAGCAAGTGAGTCACGTAACCTTTTGTTCATTTGTTATAAACACAATTAAAAAACACAGCCACATTTCTTTAACAGGCACGAAGCCACAGAACTGTGGAGTCATTCATAAACCAGAACTGTGGTGCAAAAACACACTTAGAATAGATTTGATTTGTGTTTAGCTTGGGTTGTAATTACTTCATCCTATTTTCCTTAAGGAAATGAATGATCAAATTCACAAGGAGTTGACTTTAATTATACACACTGCTTAATAACTTGTGTCCATTTGGAAGCAATTATTTGATCCACTGTGGAAGCAGAGAGGAGGAGACGATGGTCTGGTTTCCAGAGAAGTGAAACCATTCCAGGCATTCAGCTTCTAATTCCAGGCAGTTTCACCAGATGAGACAACCTGTGTCAGGCTTCACCAGAGGTGCCTGGAGGCAATACCCTCAGCAAAAGCTAAAGGAAGCACGTTTTCCCCCTCTAATTCCATGCCTTGCTTTGATCACACAGAGATATCTTTGGATAGGTCTATATCCATGTAGTGCCTGTTGTGCCAGGCAACTACCACATCCCACCCATGGTGTATTAAAGGGAACCCTTTTGTTCCCAAGCTGTACAAAAGAACTGCACGAAGACCTCTGCTTGCAGCAGTGAGCAGGGAGGGTGGCTGGCTGTGTTTCCTGACAGCCTGGGGAAGAGCCCAGAACTTTCTGAGAGGATGGAGCACAGCAGCAGCCCAGTTTGCTCACTGGCTCTTCCAACCCATGAACAAGAGCTCTGCTCTTGCAAATAGATCCACCAGACTTACGGTAGTTCTCTCGCACAGATCCCTTTTCAAGATCCAGGATCACTTTAACACAGCCCAAGTGCCTGGTTCTGCTTGGGTGCAGTGTAAGGAGAGCACCCCGGCCTTCAGGACTGTGATCATTTGGCTGCAGGCATGTCTAGACAGCTGGAAGAGAGGGTCAGGCTTTGGTGCCCAGGAGCAGCAGTACCTTACAATGTAAAGTGATTCATGGTGACTAAGAAATCAAAGTGGTCAAAACACTGAGTTTCATCTCGTAGGAAACAGCCCTGCCAGTCATACATCATAAATATCTTCAACTGGTGACAAGTCGAGCCATTAAACACGGAAAATGCCATCCAATAGCAAAACTAGAGGTACTGAAATTTAACTAGTAGCCTAAGAAAAAAAAAATAAAACAAAAACATTGAAGCAAAGCTTTCACAGCTCAAACCCCGAGGAGATGCATCCAGACTTCATCTGAGTGACACACTCTCCCACGGATGGACATGGCAGACACACAACTGCCTCCTACAACAGTCTTCTGCATGCATAAAAGCAGTGCTCAAATACAAAAACACCCCAAATTATTTGAAGTCTACTGGGAAAGTCAGCTCACCATTTGCCTAAGCAGAGTATAGAGGTTCCAACAGAGGCAAAAAGCCCCTTTGGTCAGAGCTGGAAGATGGAGAGAACGTTTTCTACCGAAAGATACTGGAGAATGTGGGAAGCCAACCAAAAAAATTATAGAATAGAATCATAGAATGGTTCCAGACCTTCAAGATCACAAAGTCCAACTGTTAAACCAACACTGCAAGGTCACCACTAAACCACACCCCTCAGCACCACATCCACATGTTTTTTAAACCCCTCCAGGGGCAGGGACTCCACCCCTGCCCCGGGGCAGCCTGTTTCAGGGCTTGACAACCCTTTTGGGGAAGAAATTTTTCCTAAGATCCCCGAGGCAACTTGAGGTTATTTCCTCTTGCCCTATTGCCTGCTACATCAGAGAAGAGACAGAGCCCCACCTGGCTCCAGCTTCCTTTCAGAGAGTTGTAGAGAGCAAGAAGGTCTCCCGCAAGCCTCCTTTTCTTCAGGCTAAATAACCCCAGTTCCTTCAACTGTCTGATGATTACTAAGAATTAAAGTAAAAAGAACATCAGTGCAGCAGATTAATATGTTTTCAGAATAACACCAAGATCTAGTTTTCTCAGTTGCCAGCCATTAGATGCAGGAAGAATTGGTCTTTTGTCCAGAAGACAGACAGTAAGGTGTTCAAACATTGTACTGAATGGAACTTACGTTAATCCCTCAGTGTAAAACAGCCACACACCAGCAGAGGAACCGAGTGGCTCTGTGTAGCACTGCTACCCCAGGACACCCACACGCCACCAAGTTCACCAAAATCCTATCATTTGTGCCAAATATTTCTCTCTAAGCTTTGTAGAAGAAGAAAGGATGAACAAAACACTTCAGAGCATCTTGTTGGTTTCCCTCTACTGTGAGAGCAGAAAGAACAGATGAAGAAGAAATAAAGATAAGCTGAGACTTGCAGTCCAGCCAGCATCAGTCCTGAAAACGCTGCCAGTTCAGGAAGATCCAACAAGCATTACAGAGCAACATGTATCTTCACTTAGGAGTAAAAAGCCCAGTTTTAACATAACTAACAAAAAAAAACCCCAAAGCACTTTTGATGGGAACCTTTTTATAAGAGCTTCAGGCAACGGCTGACCAACAGTAAGGAAACAAGTTCAGAAGAGGACGCTGACCATTAATGTTCCTTTTGAAGCACCTGTGTCTGCATAACTTGCTTCCTTCTTACACCTCCAGTTAGCATGCACATTAGAGAGACAAGGAACTACTGGAAAGAGTCCAATGGAGGCCACAAAGACAATGAAGGGACTGGAGCATCTCTCTGACAAGGAAAGGCTGAGAGCCCTGTGGCTGGTTAGCCTGGAGAAGACTGAGATGAGAACTTCTCAATGTTCATCAACACCTAAAGGGTGGGGGCCAAGAGAACGGGGCCAGACTCTTGTCAGTGGTGCCCCGTGACAGGACAAAGGGCAATGGGCACAAACTGGAACCCAGGAGGTTCCACCTGAACATGAAGAAAAACTACTTTCCTGTGAGGGTGCCATAGCCTGGAGCAGGCTGCCCAGAGAGGTTGTGGAGTCTCCTTCTCTGGAGAGATTCCAAACCCACCTGGACATGATCCTGGGCAACCTGCTCTGGGTGACCCTACTGGAACAGCAAGGGGTTTGGATGAGATGATCTCCAGAGATCCCTTCCATCCCCCACCATTCTGTGACTCTGTTCTCATACTTGAAGACCAGGCTGACATTAAGGAGGTCTTGGAACTTCTCAGGATGGTACTGGCAAGGTCAGAGAAGAACAATCCCCCTCCATCACCAAGTGCTCCGTTCCGTGGTGGTGACCTGGGTGTGTACAGCCACCTACTCCACCTTACCAGTACCAGGCTGGGCTGTGCCACCAGGCTCCAGCCCTCACATTTATTTCAGCTGACATGGAAACAAACGTAAGGAGGTAGGACACACAATTTTGAAAGCAAACTTCAGAGAGAGTCCTTCAGTCCCAACACATTCACAGTCCCCAGTCATGAGTCAAAACTGCAAAGAGAGCTTGGGAGTGAAATAACGTCCTCTCCTCTCCTGCCTGCCGAGTTCAGGGCTCCGTTTCCTTGGCAACACAAAAGAGCATCACAACAGCCTCCTCGCTAGCAAATGGCACACAAAAATGTGTCATTTTTTTCTCTCTGGTGTCTTTTATCTCTAGGGAATAAGCCTGAACGCAGAACTCAGCACTCAGCAAAGATTTTAATAGATATCCTTTGCTGCTGCTCAAAATGTAAAAACTTTGGAGCCTTTAAACTTGTCCAGAGATAGGTAGCGTGTAAGGGATTTTAATTTAAATAAAAAAAGAAACCGTGCTGAAGTTCACCTTTAAAGACAAATTACAGAACTTGAGGAGTTTTTTGGGGAAAAAAAATGCAGCTCATAAATTTAAGATCTGTATTTTAGATTCTGTTAATATTCACTTTTAAAAAGCATTAAAAATGAAGATTACAAATTTAATAATGTAACACATGGGAGGAATTATCCTCCTCCCCATATAAAAGGGCAATTTGTTCTTGACTATAAATTGACTTTCTATTACTGTCATTAAACCCGCATAATGTGCTAAAATTAGGGTCTGCCCCACCACAGCTCTGTGGCAACCCACAGCCAAGAACTCATCATGCCAGCTATTTAGAAGACACCCTAATGAGGGCTAGAGGGGCAGCAGACACTGCTCCCTGCCAAGGAGCAAGTGTCTCCTCACTGCAGGACATTCATGGTGCTGCTGGACATTAATAAGGGTTCAAAAAGCAACTGGACAAAATCAATGAGCAAAAAAAGGCAGGAACAGAGGAAGTCCCTTAGCCAGGAGTCAGTGGAGGCTGGGCCAGCATCCCAAAGAAACATCTCCATCAATCTGAGCAGCTGCTACTCGCTGGGTTAGGAGGTGGGCACTGAGGAAAGAGGCCCAACTCCTAGCTGGCAGAAGTGGGGCTCTCTGGGAAGAAGCCATGCTTCTGCCCTCAGATTTCACCACCACCTCTTTAGCTGAGCATTGCACAGGGATGGTGGTAGACCTGTACTGCTGGTGATCAGGAGGTCAGGCTGGTGCTTCATCCCAGCACTCATCTCCTCATGGGTTTCCTCCAAGGTGCTGGACATTCTCATCATCCCCCCAGCTTTCTCCACACACCTTTGCAGACACAAAAACATCTTATTCCTTCCATTTTGCCACAACACAAAGAAGTGAGATCACCATCCCCAGACTGCAGTGGCCTCTCATTTACTTCTGAAGCCGCTTCTAAAATTCCATCCTCTGTAGCTTGTGCAATAGGTTTAATGGGAGCCCCACATGGTCTCCCTGCTCCAGCTGCACCCAGCCCACCAGGTCAGGCCTTTTCCCATCCATAGAGATCTGCTCCTCCCTTCTCACTCAAACATGCTCATGTCTAACTCCACATGTGCCTGGGCCATCAAGGATAATGCCTCAAAGCCCCATCATTTGCCTTCCTATTTTTTTAACCTGTTTCACCCACACCTTATGCAGCAGGCAGCTAGACTTGCTCACACCTTAGTTACTTCTACAAGGAATTTGAGCAACTAGCATTGAGAAATGAGTCCATAGCATCCTCTGATGGTTCTTGCCCTTTCTTTGCTCAGGAATTGTTCCAGGATTTAAAAGAAAAGAAGCTGGTGCTTGTTCAAGATTACCAAAGAGTAGCATTGGTCAGCACACCCCAAAGGTGCCCTGTCCCTGAGCTGGCAGGCTGGCATGCCAGGCCAGCACAGGACCTGCAAGCATTAGCGGGTGGCTTTGAGGACATGTGGCCTTCACTCCGTGACAGGTGACATCTTACACTGCCAGATGACTCTAAGTACAGTCATCAGTATTTGCTTAAAACCTTCCCATTTAGCCCAATATCTATTCAAAGCAGCTTAATGGCTGGAAAGGAGCACAAAGGGGACTTGTGATAACCAGAGCGAATCCATTTACGCATCTGAGGACCCACAGAAAGCACTTTTCAGCCTCACTGCAGCCTGGCTTGGGTCTCCCTGCTGAAACAGTTTCCAGGTGGCAACATCTGCAGGTGTTCTGAGGCCTGTGCTTTGTCCTTGGCCTAATTTGGAGAAGGCCATTATGTTTTGCTTCTGCACTTGGCTGCACATTGCAATGAGAATAAACCATAAGGCTGCACTTGATTTTGAAGTCACTACTCTATTCTAGTCCTCTGGATCCATGAATGACTAGTACATCCTGTGAATCCTGTAACCCACACCCCTCAGTGTCCTCCTTCCATATCCCTTCTCCTTGCACATTTCACTTTCTCAAGCATGACTTGGCCCTTGTGAATGTTACACAATGGAGCATTGTATATACACATATTCCCTGCTACAAATACCTGACTCTTCCCCCTGTATGTTCCTGTTGTATCACACAACTTTTCCTCTCAACAGCCCCCTCCTTTACACAGCTGCTGAGTGAATGCCAAGTGTGACATTTGGTTTTCCAGGGAGGTATAAGAAGCTGCAAACTATCACTGTGAGATGAACTGGGGAACGCAGAAGGCACCAAGTCCTTCCCACCAGTCAGCCACAGTTCTCTCAACAGCACCCACTATACCCTGCAGGACTCAGCCTGTACTCAAATCACCAACATACTTCCATAGAGAAGTATTCAAGAGCTTCTGTACACAATGAAGTTTCACAAGCCCCAAAGATTCTCTCCCCATTTTTGATATTCTATGTGCTAACCCTACCTGGACACTCAGATGCTTTGCTCAAATATCAGTTCCAGGATCCCAGTGGATTTAAAGCCTAGAAAGACTTCCCAGAGTACTGCACAAATTACTCTGATGTCACCCACACAGGAGGCTACAAATTGGCACTGGCAGTCATCAACATTTTGTTTTGATCTTTTGGCAAACAAATCCACCCTCTGAAATGTTTGTAAGATGCAGAGATAAAAAGCAGAATAAAGACAAGATGTTTGAAAGGTTTATTTTTACCCAGTAATCAATACCTTCTGGCAGTCTTCTTCCAGCTCTAATAATACTGGTGAGGACAGTAACCCTTGGCAGGTTTTGTACACTGCTCTACAAATATCTAATTAACCATTACACTCTTTTTCTGGAAAAACAAAAGTAGTATGATCTGAAGTTCTTCTACAGCAAGAGAGAGACAGCGAGGGGCTGAGTGTTGGGAAGGGATGCTGAAGAACAAAGCAAGGTTAGAGTTTAGGAGCTCCAGTTCTTGCACACCCAGGCTACTGACCACACTGCCTCTCCGGGGCCAGCTCCAGGGAAGTGCTGCATTGCTCCCACAACACGTGCCCGTGTTTGCACTCTGGGCTTGGCACAGCCCTTGGCTTCACTCTGCTGTGATAAAGCCTTCGGACAGCTGTCCAAGCCAACTCATTAATAAATCAAATGACAATAAAGCAGTTGGAGGGAGGTGAATTACTGAACTCAAAGCAACCTAGTGCTCAGAGACAAAACTAAACTACAAGCTGGGAGCTCCTGAACAAGGAGCCCTATTTCCCTCAGCACATCTCTGCTGACATGCTGCAGGCTGCCAGCCTGGTGGGAACCTTGAGGAGGAAACATGCTCTCATGTCTCATTAAAGCACGGCAAGCAACCACAGCAATCTTCTCAATGAAGCATCGTGCCTTTGAAATGCCTCTGGATGCTTTCCTAACAGCCATTTCCCCACCTTCGCTCCACTGGAGCCAGGAGATGGACCCACCCCAAAGCACTAACCCGTGGGGCATGCTGGGCTAGCAAGAGGGGACTGTGGAGCTGGATCACCCTCTCCTTGCCACGGCCGTGGTGTCACTGCCCTGGCTCCCAACCACAGCAGGGCAGTTGTGGCGTTTCTCCACTTCCTGAGTGTAGCCTTAACACCTGGTTTTAGCTCAGGAGGTTGGAGCTCCTCCCTCCTGATACAGTACAGGAGCTGTGGTCCTATCAACTTGTTTTTATGCTACCCACTTCCTAGAACATAAATCTGCAGTAAACTTCCTTAAAATAAGGACCAAAAGTCAACCTCTAACACTGTGTGACCTCCTCTGTAGGTAAGCCAGGAGATGGGAACATAAAAATAGTAATAATTCACAAGTCTCACTAGTCCTCTAGACATCACTTGCCAACTAAGCCAAATGCCCAGCAGATGGGCAGCTGACAGTAGCCCATTTACTGATCCCTTTTCCAACCAAACTCGATTTATATGACCAGCCAAGCACAAGAGTGAGCTGAAATGTCTTACATCCAGCCTAGTCCTTGGGATCTACCCTTCTCCTGTCACAGCTGGCTATTCCCATTAACCCCCATTGCAGTGCAGCAGGAACATGTGCATCCAGGAAAGAACTTTTCTAAGTCCCACCTGCTAAAATCAAAAGCACTCTGCACAGACCACTATATTACAATGAAAAGATATTCCTATTGAAAACATTATAAATAAAAGAGCAGTTACATTAAGTATTTTTTCTTCCACATTTGTGCCCAACAAACTATATTCAGAGATCCCAATTATAAAACAATATGTAGTATAAACCCATTTCTCACACAGTTCTTTGTCCCACAATGACAGAATGTGCTTCCTACTGATCCATTTTATACAGATGGTTTTATCTTTGAAGATAAACAGATTCTCAATACACACCTCTAATCAGAACCTCACCAACACGTTGAAAGTCACTGCAGACATTTTAGTGAGAGCTAATCATTTACTGTAGCTTTGGATTATTTGCACTTGACACCCCAGGCCTCTGACTCTGAAAGGTCAGGAGCTCTGAGGTCCACAGGCTCCAGCAGACCTTGCAGGATGGCCACCACAGTGAGCGAGGGTGGCTCGATGTGCCCCCAGTCCCCTGGGCCCTGAGGGAAGGTGTGTGCTGCCTGCCTGCCCCCAAACCCACGGCCCCAGCCTCTCACCACCCGCAGTTAAAGGCCAAAATCTCAAAGATGTGAAGCCTCTTGACAACACAGAGGCTGGATCAGTGGGAAGTGGCACTTGAAGCACTCTTTAAGGCTCTGGGAGCTTTCAGGTTTCTGAATACCTTTGCAAATCCAACCCTTGCTCTAAGCTCACAAACTAGGAGCAGCAGTTTCCCTCTCTGCAGAACAGGGATAACCTTTCCAACAGAGCTGCCTCTGGAAACAAGACTATTTTTCAATCCTCAATAATTTCTGAACCTTTGAGTTCTTCTGAACTGGATAGACACTCCAGGTTTCAGCAGCAGCATATTCCCAAAGATTCAGGAAAACAAGCATCCATGGGCAGTACAAAAAAAGTTGAACTAGTGTCCCCACCAAAGGAAATGCCTGTTACAATCCAGCCTCTTCTCTGACACCAGGAGGAGGAGGCAGGTGACTGGTGAGGAGAGACACACCAGCTATACCCAAATTACAGCCTCCAAACAGGCCAGGGACAATGGCAGGAGCCAGCAGAGCCCTGCAGAGGGCTCCAGGAAGGAGAGGTGTCATCACTTCAACTGTGCCTGCAACAACCCTTGAAAGGTGGGGAGGAGCACTAACTGAAATGCAGACTTCCAAAAATGAGTCAAAAGCAGTTTAGAGTCCTAAATCTGTTCTCTTCCCACTTGCACATTATTCCTGCTTCAAAGATTTTATAGTCAGATTCACCCACTGAAAAAGTTTCAAATAAAAAACCACCTTTCTGATTCACCATTTTGAAAAAGTTTAGTTCTTCCCAACAGAGCACAAAACTCCAGAGAAACCAGAGAGAAATTCTCACCTGCAAATTTTCTGCTGGGAAACACAAGGGGGGTCTGCTCCTGCTAAAGAGGTGAGAAACCTGGAACAACTGCACACCATTACTCATGCCCAGCTCAGTTGTCAAAAAGACACAGTAACAGGGAAAATGTTACTTTTCACAGGAACGAGATTTTGTTTAGAGAACAAAACACACAGAAAAAAAAACAGAGAAACTGGCTCTGCAATGCTGGCTGCATCCTTTGCAGCAAGGAACAGACAGGGAACGCCCTCCCACAGCTCCCTACCTCTGGGAAGCACACACACCACAAATCATAGGCTACAGAATAATTTCACTGGGGCTCCACACTACAATATTAAGAGCAAATATTCCTCATGACGGCCAAAACCATGCACTCCTCTGCATTCAGAACCTCCTTATCCTGCAGCTCAGCTTCAACGCTCCACAAGTCTCTCATCAAAGCCTCTCAAGACTAGGATGACACTCACTTCTCTTGGCTTTTATCAGTTTGAGACTTCAAACCACATTAATGTACAGCTTTGTTTTCTCTAAGACACAAGAGAGCAGATCAGAGAATGGCTGTAGGCCCAGACCGAGGGCAAAGTGTGGCTAGGAACAATGCAAACACTGATCCTAAACCAGCAAAGACACAGGGACTACAGAAGAGAGAAAACTCAGAGTCTGCTCAAAGTCCTCAACAGTGTACTGACTAAACACATGCAGGAGTTCAGTACCTCTGAAAATTAGAATTTAAGATGCAGTGATGAGAACCCAGATATAAAATCCAGTCCCAGGTGAGGCATTATACAGAAGACAGGACAAGTGCAAAGTTGGTGTAAGACAGAGTGACACCCAGCAACTTCACATTACCAAAAGCAACTCCCACTTACTCCTCTACACACTGTGGAAGTTGAACCTTCTTCAGATTATTTTTGCATACATAGCTCAGTTTTCTAGCACTAAGAAAAACAGCTCTGGTACAGCTGTGATTTCTCTGAATATCAGAGAAAGAGCCATCAATTGCTGATGTGACTCCAGAGAGTTTTGATACTCCCATGTGTAGCCAAATTCAGGAGAAATAAAATCTCTCACAGCATTTCAGTGGGGGACCTGATATTTTGATCCTGACCATTAAATACTAAGGATGGAAGATGAATCTCAGGCCACCAAGTGAACCAGAAAAGCATCTCATGAGATGCTCACCATGACCTAAGCAAAGTCTAAGAAGCAGATCTAAACCTGGATTCAGCACATGTGTTGAGACAAACCCACTTCTGGAATCTTCTGAACACACTGTTTTCTATTACTTGGGGGCAGCCATTACAGAGTCACAATATTTAGTCAACCTTTTACTTCTACAGCCATTAATCATCTTCCATTTAACTACTGGTTTGTCATTTACTCTCCTAATCCTTTTCAAATGTTTCTGCTTATTTTCACATCTTTTTCCAATCCCATTCTCTGTCTCCTGCTAATTACACTCCCTGACTGTCACAGGCTCTTTCAACACAGGCACGTTGAGCCAGAGGTGGTTTGATCGCTCGCCCCGTCATGTGCCCAAGGAATCGTTTGCTGGGGCAACATTTAAAATATAAACAGTGTTACGGGAAGATGATTATCTACTTAATTATCTGGACAGCCACTTGTAACTCCAGGGGAGGACTGGTCAATGACCCTTTACTGGTGTACTTGAAAAAAATGTTTAACCTTCCAAAAAAGAACAAGGAGAAAGGGCAAAAAAACCACCTCAGCTTCCCATGTTCTCAAAATAAGGAATTTAGCTCCCTTGCCCAACAGTACAGTTTTCAAAGGACTGTTCTTTGCAATTTTGCTGTGTCCTGAGCCAGCCATTCCTGCCGGTCTCAGGAGACTCTCTGTCTCCAGAAGCCAGCACACAAAGCCAGACTAAGAGTCATGGGTCAGCAAAAGCAAAGTCACATCCAAGTGACAGACACCAAAATGGGTGATAGATGAATGAGACAGAGCAGGCATCACCTGAAAACTTAAACACAACTGAATTATTCATGGCCAGAAGGAAGAGAAGCAGCACTGTGATGTATATGTGAGAAAGGAGGGCAAGGAGGAACCGAGGGAAGCGGATGACTGACTGCTGTAAGGAGCTCTCAGGGGGATCCAGAGCATTAGGAATCTCAGCCCAAATGTACACAGCCACAGATTTACTCCCTGCAACAAGTCTGACTACACATCCTGATGTCGAGCCAGTGCCATCCGGAATACTCTGTCTCTTGAATCTCAGCTTTCCTTTCACCAGCAGTGTCTTGAACTGTCACACCAATGACGCAAACCTTAAAACCGTGTGTGCATAATGCAGAGATGCCTTTGCTGAAAGCCTGGAAGAGTAACCAACCCATTCACCCCAGAGGACAGCTAGCAGAGGCTGGGAAAAACCAGTTATGTGCCACCATCATTAGCTACTAATTCAGTATCTTCAAAGAATATGGTAGGCAGCAATGAACACTTCCACCTCCCAGAGATGGCTCACAGCCCACTCCAAGGAAAGCGTGCAAAGCTCAAAGGGGAGCTGAACTCCATGCCCTCAGGACAGCTTGGAGAGCACCATTTAGGCTTGGTT
>NW_008608809.1:6690-13776 GCF_000691845.1 Merops nubicus | reverse complement strand
AAAATGTTCAACTAAAACAAGTGAAGGACCAAACTTCCCAAAACAACATCTGCATCATGTAGGAATTGGTTGCCCAGCTTCCACAGGACAAGGAGAACGCTGTGGACACAGTAACTCCCAAATACACTCACGTCGTGTAACTCTGTTAGATCAGCAGCTCCTAATTAATTTAGAGTGTGGATCAGTCCCCAAACACCTCTTGCTATCACTAAGACGTACTGAAAGCAATGAAGAGGAATCATTATGCCTAACACCCGCAAGAACTTGCTGTAAACACATTTGGCAGCACAGGGAGGTTCCTTTATGGCATAATCCATTTTTATATACACCTAATATGTTCAGGTTTTCAACTGATTGTCAGTGTGTGTGTAGAGGCTGTTAATGAATCTCATTGCTAAAACCAGTTACAATTCTGTAGCTATTAATACAGCGTGACATCAGTTATGTCAGCTTCCGAGTGAATCACAGTTGCAAACTTGTAGGTGTTCAATAGCTGGTTGTCAAGTGGAAATAGAACATTGTTAAATATAATCCAAGTCTGTCCTAGTTTTGCAGCTCTTCTCCCCTTTCTGCACTGCAGCCTTAGTGGACTGAACACCTGTGGGTCTGAAGAGATAAGCACAGAAATATCAAGGGGAAAAACAGGTCAACTACTACAGCACTAGATGAGCAAGTGTTAAAACGTTCACATTTGACTACAATTTCCTCTCAAATCTGGTGAGTCTAAGAGCTTAAGAGAGCAGGTCACTAAATCTTTTACAATGTCTAAACCTTGTAAGTAGTATTCATATCAAGATGTTAAGCCTTTTTACCCCCTTACAAGCTGAGAATCCTCCCTTACATAGCAGTTTAGCATTAGAGCAGGCAAAATCTAGCTTCCAAACCATTTACTGAATATCAGAGGTCAAATGCTGCCACAGTCTGTGTTACTGACACTCGCAGAACGCTTTTGTATTGGTCAACTCGTACACAAAAGCACATTCTTAACAAAGCTGACAGAAGCCTGGGAAATTGTTAATGAGTATTTGGATCAGTGAAGCATTTTCAGGTCATCACGTTGTCACTGCTGCAAGACTTGCTTCCCCTCTCCCAACACTTTCCATGCAGCCAGTATCCTGTACAGATGATCTTTGGACACCCAGTCTCAGGGCTCTAGAAGAAAGGTGTTTTAGGGAATAAACAGTTTTCTAGATTTCAGGAAGTTAAACAAAATTATGGCCTGAAATAAGACTTCCTGTGTTCACAGTCAATCTGTCCCCCAAGCTTGCTGTCTCTCTGCAGCAGATGGCTGCAATGAACAGACTGTGAAACAAGAGAGTCAAATTCACCAACCAAAATGGACTGTGGATAATTTGCCTGGTATTATTTCTAGAGCAGCAAGCCAAATTTTGTCTCAAGTGCCCATGCAATATTTCATAGAGCTCTCTAGTAGGTAAGCCAGTACTGAGACAGAAATAGAAAAATATTGAAACAGGTCCAACACAATGCCAGGTTTAGAGGCTCTTGGCTTGGGTTGGGTCTTGGGAAAAACTGAGTTTAGGACATAGCAGCCACCTCCTGTCTAGGAGCAGTGAGAGTGCTTCTGTAGAGACAGAGCAGACAGCTCATAGGAACAGGCCTACTCCTGTTACTAGGCAGAAGCTAGGAATTTCATGGGAACAGAGGAAAAACAAGTTTGTGAGAAGATAACCTGGGACTCTGGCATGACTCAAATAGAGCCCTGGGCAAAACAGGAGAGCTGAGAATTATTGTTGTGAAACAGTCTGGAAGTGAGTCCTGTAGAACAGGTATGATCCAACATCAAGTTCTGCTCCCTCCCCTCGTCTCAGCCTGCATGTTCTCAAGCCTCACATTTATCCTCTCAGTCCCTTCAAGTGAAATACTTTAGACCAGACGTTGAACTCACAAGCACAGAGGTTTATCACAGGACCCCTTCCTGCCACAGCACTGGTGATGCACAGACAGCTCCTGGAGGCTGGGTGGGCAGGTCGTGAGGTAAAGGGCTGTCTCCTCACCCAGGCAATCTGCAGAACCTACGCATGCACAACGACGACACCGAGGTCTCTCTGCTGCTCTTATGAAGTACCAAGCAGAAGTGAAAAACGTGTGCTGGTGGAAGGGCCATGGGCTGCCTTACAGAAACATCTGTACTATTTCTTGCCAATGCTCTAGCTTATCAATAAAATACTGAGAGCAGCTTCCTCTATGTCAAGGGAAAAGAGCCAATAAACATGTGTTGCCTGCACAGTGGAAAAAGCCCCATTATGCTAATTTTGGAACACATCACCTGGTAGAAGTACAGAAAAAAAACAAACCATGAGGAATACTGAAAATCCTACATTACTGCTGCAGGGACAGCGGCAGGAATTGAAATATTTACGGGCAGGTCAAACCCATTGATTGAGCCACAAATGAAAGCAGGAGCCAGGCATGGAAGAAACTCTACACAAAGACCTTGAGCTGCTGTCCAAAAGCAGCCCCATGGTCAGCAGTGTCCAGAGCAGCTGATGGCTCCTGCAAGGGACTGCAGCAAGATCCCCGAGCGGGGAGCCAGAGCTTGTGCAGCAGGAGACAAACCCAGGCACTTCTAATCACAGAATCAGAGAATCCTTAAGGTTGGAAAAGATCTCCAAGATCAAGTCCAACCATCAACCCAGCACTACCATGTCCCCAGGCATCACATCCACACGTTTTTTGAACCCTCCAGGGATGGTGACTCCACCACTGCTCTGGGCAGCCTGGGCCAAGGCCTCACCACTCTGTCAGGAAAGAAATTCTAATATCCAATTGAAACCTCCCCTGGTGCAACTTAACCCCATTTCCTCTCATCCTATCCCTGGTTACTTGGGAGAAGAGACCAACATGTACTATACTCCAACCTCCTTTCAGGGAGCTGTAGAGCACAATAAGGTCACCTCTCAGGCTCCTATTCTCCAGACTAAACAACCCCAGGTCCCTCAGCCACTCCTCATAAGATGTGTTCCCCAGGCCCCTCACCAGCTTTGTTGCCCTTCCCTGGATGCGCTCCAGTACCTCAATGTCTTTCTTATACTGTGGCACCCAAAACTGATGCCAGTACTCAAGCTGCAGCCTTGCCCATGCCATATCTAGGGCCACAATCACTTCCCTACTCCTGCTGCATACACTATTTTTGATATACTGTTTTTCATACAGGATGCTGGTGGCCTTCTTGGCCATCTGGGCACACTGCTGGCTCACGTTCAGCCAGCTGTCCACCAGCACCTCCAGGTCCTTCTCCAACAGGCAGCTTTCCAGCCAATCTTCCCCAAATTGAAGCTGAACTGTGGGAGAGTTGCTATGCTAAAAGAAGGAATACTTGCCTTATTTAAGACACCTAACAGCCTAGAGAGCACCTCTTCCACCCTCAGCCCCCTAACTAAGAGCAGCCACTGAAGAAACCCCTCTGATCCGTAGCACAGCACTCCTGAAGGCCCCAGATGGAGGAAGCAAGGATGAGGACGACAGCAAGCGCTGACAGGGCAGTAGGAGAAGGGGTGTCATGGGATGCTAACGTTACCATGGCAATGTCCTCATACCGCCTCACATTTTGACACTGTCTGTTTTCTGCGAGGCAGCAGCGACGTGGCAGCCTGCAGAGCCTGCCTGGAACGGCTGGTAGAGTCTCACCACGGTTACTGCTGCAGCCCGCAGCCAATTCCAACTGCCAGGTACTGGATTTTGACCAACCTGGCAGCTCTGCTTTCTGAAGTGCACAAGGAAGCTTTTAACAGACACGGTTCCATGAATCGCCCCGTCTACCAGGCTGAGCACTGGCCTGCACACCTACTTTCGGCCTGGCTTGCCCTGCTTTTTCCACACCAGTGTTTTTGAGGCTCCTTCCCCGAGTTGTTTGATTGCAGGCTGCAAGGCTGAGTCTGCTCTCTGCTGGAGGAGCAGCCCCAGGCTCGCAGGGCCATGGTGGGAGCTGCTGAAGGTGGGTAAGGCCCCAAGCCCCGTTCTCTTCCAAGCAGAAGAGACCAGAACTGATGGGCATTTTTGATAATACACAAAATGGGGCATTTCAAACGAGCACAGGCTCTTGTCAAAGGGACGCTCCTTGCAGAATGCCCGTTGTTATCTCAAGGCACACCAGCTAATACCACCCAGCCCTTTCCTGTTACACTGAAAGAAAAATCCCAGATCTGGAAGGGCTGCAGCCGTGGACTATGTGATTCACAAAGGCAGATGTACAGGGATCAACCCACACAAAAACGTGTTTTTGACAAATGTACCAAAATCACCATCGAAATGTGGCACTGGGTTGTGACGACAATTCCTGCAATTCCTTCTGGTTTCAGGGGAATTGGAGGAAAGCAGAACACTGACAAGCTACCTTTATCATTAATTTAAAACACCCTAGAGGTGAAAGGGCTCTGGAGAACTGCTGCAGAGCAGTTGCTCTAATCTCACAGACCACTGGTGAGATTTTACAGCAGGTAGCAGAGCTTTGGCCAGAGCATGAACTGAACATGAGACAAAGAAAGCTACTGTGTCCAATTTGTCATGGTACCATCACCCAGAAATGAAGAGATTTTACAGCAGCTGGAAGTCTAACAGGCATTAAAAAGAGCAAAAGCCTTCTCATTTCTTTTCCTGACGACCTGATTAAACCCCAAATACGGATATAAAGCAGCAACCTTAAAATCTTGAATCAAACTTTCCTAAATTTCACTAGTGCTGTTATGCATCAAACACAAGAGAGGAAAGGTAAGCAGTAAAAATAAAAGAAAAAGCACCCACCCACACAATCCTTCCACGATGCTCAGAAGTGCTAAATGAGAAGCTGGATTTCCAGGAAAAAAAAAAAAAAAAAGAAAAAAGAAAAAAACCACCGTCATCTTCTTAGACATCTTGGCTGCAACACAATTAACATGTTTACCATCCATGTGGCAGGATACATTCCCTGCTAACTGTAAATATGCATACTGCTGGTGGGCAGCTGGCAAACGTCCCAAACCCCTGGGGAACTCCTGGAGAACTCCCACCCCTGGGAGACATCGGCCTCATCCATGCTGCCCACGGAGCCAAGCGAGGGCCAGGCTGTGCCCACACACACCTGGCTATTGGAGATGATGCTGATCCTTGCCAAGGTGGGTCGTTCTCCAGGTCTGACCTCCCAACAGTTGTCAGCTGTGTTCCTTGGAGAAACATAGAATTGTTCAGGTCGGAAAAGACCTCTAAGATCACCAAGTGCAACCATTAACCTAACTCTGCCAAGTGCACTGCTAAACCATGTCTCTAAGCACCACATCTACTTGGCTTTTAAACCCCTCCAGTGATGGTGACCCCACCACTGCCCTGGAGAGCCTGGGACAGGCCTTCACAACCCTTTCAGGGAAGAATTGTTTCCTAATGTCAAACCTAAACCTCCACTGGGGCAACTTGAGGCCACTTCATCTTGTACTATTGCTTGTTCCATGGGAGAAGAGACCAATTCTCATCTCCGTCCTGTCAGGGAGCTGTGGAGAGCCAGAAGGTCTCCCCTGAACCTCCTCTGCTCCAGGCTCAACAACCCCAGGTCTCTCAGCCGCCAAGAACTCATTGTCCTTCTTGGAGTGAGGGGCCCAAAAGTCAACCCAGGATTCGAGGTGCGGCGTCACCAGCACCCAGCACAGGGGGACAACCCCTGCCCTGCTCCTGCTGGCCACACTAGTGCTGTTGTAAGCCAGGGTGCCGTTGGTCGTCCCAAGTCTGGAGCGTTGCAGGGAGTTGGGAACGTTGCATGGGAGAAAAACTAGAACCTCTTAAATCCATTCTGTCACCAATGTGAAGTGCCATGAACCACAAGTATCTTTATTCTAGCTACTAACCGTGAATGACACATCAACAGTCCCTCCAGCCAAGTATTGCAGAATAAGGGGATGAGAAGGTGCCAGAAGGAAGAGGCCACTCCAGGTGTACTGAACGCAAAGGTTTCTAAGGATGCTGTAACTTCACTCATGGATCTTCACAGTGAATTTCCTCCAGCTGCTAAATCATCCACAAAACAGTGCAGCATTCCTGGAGGACTAAGCACCTTATCACAGCCGTTTGTCCCACCTCCCAGTCCCACAACCATCCTGGCAGCACGGGTCTTGCTAAACCACAGATGCAGCATTCAGACTGATACCGATGGGATGGAACAGCTCACCCCCCAAATCTACACAAGGACATCCAGTAAAGGTCCTCAGGGCCACACCTCTGCATTTGTAAGAATAAGGACATGCAGACATTTGCACAAGTTCCTCTTAGTCATAAAACAGTTTTGAGAAAAAAACTGACATTTACCTCTGTACAGGCTGTACTCTCCAAATTGTTGAGCACTCAAAACATTTTCGACTGGCTTCGGCAAGGCTGGACGAGTCCCCTGTGTACTGGGGAAAGGTGATACAGCACTCCAAGAGCACGGAGCTGAAACAGTATCCACCACAGTGATTTAACTGCTGCTGGATTTGGGTGAGAGATAGTGTTGACAAGTTCTGTTGTATTTCTACCTGAAATCAGGCTGTATCAGGGCTTCCCAGCCTTTACACGAGTGCTGTTTTGCACAAGCAAAGCCAAACATATAACTTAAATTTAGATCCCAGTGCAAGCAGAGTTTGACAGCAAAAGCAGAGTGCGCCTAATCTTGTGCACGTCATCAGTAGATGATTTAAGCAATGGCAGCTACTGAGGCATGATTTGAGTTTCAGGATCCCTATCATGACATGCTCCCATACAGCATGGCATGATTTTCACACCCTCTCCCAGAAAATGAACCCAAACCTCAACGGAACATCATTTGGATAGATGGATATTCAAATTGTGTCAAACGGTTCCACAGAAGACCAGAAATCTTTATTCAAAAAACCAAACAGTGCCTCATGACAGATGTCTGTAGGAAAGAGGAGGAGACAGCAGGGCTGAGAAGCCTGAGTAAGCCAGGTCTCACTGCCCCACTCAAACACATTAGCAACTTGCAGACCATTTCCTAAATTAAAACATTTAAACTTCTAATCTAACCAAAGGCACTCAAATATGAGCAGATAGTGCTTCAGAAAATAATTGCAAAGATAAATTATTCCTCAAAACAACTACTCCAGTCAA
>NW_008608809.1:0-6659 GCF_000691845.1 Merops nubicus | reverse complement strand
ATTTAATTCTCCCGTACACAAAGCAGATACATACATTCTGTCAAACAGAGATGTTGAAGCAAAGTAGTTAACAGCATTTCACCACTTGTGCTGACATAAGAATCTGACAGAGTAAAGATAATTTTTTTTAGCCTGGAGAACTGAGTGCTTTTGAATTAATAAATGTTGCATTAGAATTAACTTCACATGAAATAGAAGCAATAAGAAAACAGTCTCTCCTAGACAGAAAGCTTTCCAGGGACAGACTCTTCTAATCAGAAGTCAACTGACAGCAAAATAAAAGCAACAGACACCCTTGTCCTGTGGCAGGCAGAGGTCACACATAAACAGTCCCATACAACTTCTATACTACATGTGGCCAGAATGTGTGCCTGGAATGGAACATCACCCTCTGAACACCTACAGCATACGTCAGGCCAGAAGGAAGGGGACAACATTGTCCTTTCCCATGACTGCAAGCATGTGCTGCAATAAGCAGTGCCCAGGGGACAGCACTGTGCCATCAGCAGCCCCGTGAGCTCGCCCACACCCCCTCTCCCCTCTAAACCCACACCCGGGTGTCCGCCAAGGCCGCATCCATGCGCAGTGCTCGAGATCCCAGGACTAGCCACCACCTCTCTTCTCCCCCATCGACACTCCATCATTTAAAACAACTCCTCAGCCTGCAGCCAGCACCGGTGGGGTGCACAGGACGCTCCAGGTTGGGGCATGCTGGACGACTGCCAGGGTGCCCCACGGGAGAGGGGAGCGGGTGGCAGCTGGTGGCCCAGGAAGGCTGCCCGCCACGCTGAGCGCCGACCGACACCACGTCACCCTTCCCCTGCGCTCCCCCATCTGTCCAACCATGCCCATCTGCTGGGCTGTGCCACGGCCCGTGGGCTCCCTGGGACGGACACCGCCCGCTCGCGGCGCGAGCTTGGCCGAGGCTCCCACGTGCCACCCCCACGCCAGGCACAGCCCAGCCCAGGACAGGGTTTCAGACCCCTTGTTCCTCATGCTGGCTCACGCACAGGGCTCCGGCTCTTCTCTGGTCGCACACGGCCACAGGGGAAGACAAAACCTGTCCTGTGTAACTGCAGGCTGCTGATCCCGTGTGCAGGCAGGAGATCCAGAGAGCTCCCTCCGTGCACGGGGGATGCAAGAACGGCCCGACTGGACCTGCCACGACTACCTGTGCAGGAGTCACTCGTTGCACTTATGATCTGGATTAACTCATGACCAGGTGTGAGAACACCAACCCCTGCAGGTATTATCCACACCATCTTCTTCTGGGCTACAGGTCCATTTCAAACACTTTTCTCCTGATGAACGACTGATTTGACGGTGGCCCTTCAGTAATTGGCTTCATTTATTTCATTGTAATCCTTTTATGAAACAAACACCTGCTTACCCAGAGCTAGGACGTGCCCAGCAGGGACAGCAGCACTCCTAACAATCACCAGAAGAACCTACAGCCAAGGATACATCCCTTGGTGTGCAGGAAGAGTGAAGACTTCTGCTGCCTTCTGCCCCAGCCAGGAGAGCTGGCTCAGTGTGCAGCAGCCATCAGGCCATGGGCAAACTCCCTATGTACTTGGACAGTCCAAGGCTGATTCAGATTCGTCCTGCAGCATCCCTTGGGTAACAAACTGCCAGATGAGCCCTAGAGTCTGTGTCTTCACAGGGAAATAGGGATGAACTATCATTTCATTTGTAAAAGATTAGTAAGAAAAACAGTTAACATTCCAGCTGTGCAAATAATTTCCCTTATCCCCTATACATTTGCCACATGAACATGGTTACCTACCTACCAAACAACTAGCAAGCCTGGTTAGACTTACAAAACTCAAAAACCTTGAATGAAGCAAAAATAGGCTAAACACCAGAAGGACTTAACACGCTCAATACACATACATTTTAAAAACTATACAAATGGACTAGTTAAAAGGTTTGAATTATCACCTTCTTTAAAAATCATCTGGACCCAAATCCAGTACAGTGTTGGAACAGAGAAATATCCATGGCAACATGAAAATACACACAGGAGCTCTCTCTAATAACTTTGGGACATTTTAATGTTTTAAATTCTAGAGAAGTTCAATGTTTAAAATTATAGAGAAGCTCCACAGATAAACCCAGACAAAAGAGCATTCTAAACTACATGTCCACAGCACATTCTCCCACCCCAACTTTTTAACTGTTTCTATCCATCCATTAAATTAATATTTCACATAGCTTCTCTTCAAAGCAACTGATTGTATACAGTACATCTGCCAGTACTTGACAGTGGGAAAGCAGCAGCAGCCTAGGCTGAATTTTATCTCTAGCCCAACTCTTTTCTGAATGAGCAGCTGACACGAGGAAGGCTTACTGTCAGTATCTAGGAGACATTTTGACTTTGGAAACCATTTTCTTTCTGGCAGTCACTTGGTTCCAGCTGGCTGGGACATGATTTGATCCCACTGTCTCGTAGCCAGGGCATAGGTTTGCCCAGCTGGGCAGTCCCTGTGCTGGGGTCCTGACCCACGGGACCCCTCACAGCTATTCCATATCTTCTCCTGCTTCCCGATCAAAGCCTCTCTGCTCTCCACACTTCCATGGGTACAAGACCCCTGTAACACACAGTTCCCCTCATGCAGATGGTCAAGTTGTATCTGGACTTTAGGGTAGCTGGAGGCCCATGGCCATAGTCTCCCAAACACCCAAATCCACACCCCTGTCAGAGCACACCTCAGATGCCTTCTGCCAGTGCAAGCAGGTGTGTATCCTGGCTTCCTCAGGGATGAGAACAGGAAAGGAGCTGCTGCACCACTGCATCTCACCTGCTGAAGCCACAGCACGACTGCAGCACACACCCAGGCTTGGGAAGTGCTCCTGGATCCTGACGTTTAGGTAGAGGAGTTTAAGGAAACCCCATCCCCTTCAGTGATTTTTGGCATTTCCCCATCTGTGTTTCTTTAGGTGTAGTCCTTGTCCTCATCCTCTGCAGTACACAGGGTCCTCGTCTGGAAGCTCTCACCTCTTCAGAGCTGAGGGCTGCTTCTGGCTTCCTGACTCCTAGCAGGTCCACCACTGATGCTCCCTGCTGCTAAAACCACCTAAGCACTCCTGCCCAAAGCTCAGTGGGTTTTGGACCTGCAGCTCTAAGCCAGTTGCCACTGCTCTCTACCAAAACACTCGCTTTCTGTTTTGCTTTAGCCAGTTCTTCAAAATCCATGCTCAGCACATGGAGCAAGCTGGTTCCCCTCCATCCACTTTAGCCCTGAAGACATCCCTCACCCTGGACTGGGCAGGGCTGTGCCAAGGCTGCTGTCAGGCAAACCCCATTCCACGATCCCACAGTTCTAACTGTGAATTGCACCCAGGACTCACAAGGTGCCTACAAGGCAGGTCCCCACAGTCCTCAACACCCTTTTATTCACCCACATGTGCTTGCCACTTGGCAGTTCAGCCCCTAGCAGTTCGGTCCCTTCCAGAACGTTGCCATATGAATGCCAACACACCAAACGACTGATTTCAGCCAAGACCAGGCACAGGACAGCTCAGGCAGCTGAGATTTGTGTTCACACTGTTAGAAGCAGGCACTGATTTAAGGCTCATATTTCTAACAATGTACCCACAAAAAGTGCATGATTTACTTCTACTTCATTTTAATCTGTAACTCCACAACTGAAAAATCATCAGAGCTCAGGACAGACATTTGCATAAGTTAAACCAACAATTATGATTATAATAACTGCCATTTAAAAATCCTTCACTTCACTGACATTGCTGGGGACCTCAGTGGAGTGAAGATTGTGGCACTCAGCCAGCAGGAAGGACAGCAGCATTACTGTGCCCAGATCAAAAGAGTTATTAACCCCAGTCCTCACACCACTGAGTGCAGACAGTAATTTCTGTTATTTCAAAGCCCCACTGCAGCTTACTGGTGAACAGAGCTCTCTGTTTGCTCAGAGTATCCTCTCTGTATGCACAGCTGAGGAATGAAAAGGGTATTACAACAGAGGAGTGAGTGCAAGTCCACATCCACCTCTTTGGAGAGAGAGGCATGTGGCTTTATTTGCCAGAGGACACATCTGAAGCTCAGTCACCCTCACTATAGGAGGATAAGATACAGAAATATTCAGAACAGATCCAGTTTCTTGGTCCAACTCCTATCACCGTCCTGCCTACGCTGGCCTCCTGCTTCAAGGCACTAAGATATAAGCTGGCATCATCTCCCACTGCTGAGAACTCAGCCCAGGCATCCCTGATGGCGTGGCAGGCAGAAGGGCTGTGGAAGATGAGAAGCATCTTCTAACCTAACATCCAGAACGTGGACAGCAAAGAAGAACAAAAGGTCCAGGGCAAAAGGGGAAGTAGTCTATAAGTAAAAACATTTTTCAAAAGCAGAGCCATTTGTCAAGACCAGAAGTGGGAAATACATGAACCCAGAGGTATCCTCAGCATTGGTCAAACATAGCTAGTTGTGTTTCCACATCATCATGGCTCTCAGCACAGCCACTCCTGCAAATTTCCTTCTACACTCCTCTAATGTGACCCACCTGTAGTAACCTAAATGAAACATCTCAAGAATCTCTCGTTTGTAGGTTTGAGCTCTGACTGCTTTCCCTTTTCAGAGGAAAACATCGATTCCTCCTCTCCTTTTTCTGTAGGATGACTATTCTCTTAAAGTGGCTCTTTGCCTCAGACAAAATGGATGCTGTGTCTGTTAGAAATAGGATTGTTTACTTTGTCAATGCTCCTGGGATCAATTTTATTTCTTTTCCTGCCATCTATGGAGAACATCTTGCCAAGTGCAGTATTCATCTCCCTGAATGAGCTATCAAGATCTATTTCTTTAACAGAAATCACACCACAACCCAAACTGGTCAGAATCTCTCTTTAATTCCAGGAGCATGCATGGGTATGAATAATACAGGATCTTGCCTGGCATAAATTCAGCATTTATCATTTCTCTTTCATCACATTTATTTCCTTGAGAAAATTATACTCTTGTAGTTTTAACACATAAATACAGAGCAGCATACTTGCTGTTTGCTCATACATGTCAGAATATACACAGTCACAAAACACAGGAGCAATACTGCAAGATCCCCACTGTACTGACCAGTACCCCAAGCACCATTACGAGACTGAGTCAGGCAGGCGAGATCCAGCAATAAGCTGCTGGAGAACGAGGTCTTAATTGTAGATTAATTCAGAGACAAGTATTTGTGTTGTATTAAAAGCAGCCTATCAACATTCATGCATGAGCCTTCAATGAGTGTGAATAAATACAACTTGGTGCAAAAGCAGCTTCCTAAGCACTAGAAGAGGAAGCACTCCCTTAAGCTGTCACCCTGCTCAGAGCCAGAGGGGTCTGACACTAGGGAATGAGACACTGTTCAAGGCATTGTGTCGGGTTCTTGTACCCAAGCTTGTCTCACTGTCGATCAGTTCTGAAGCAACAGCACCGAGACTTCCCAAAGCTCCCATTATTGCTACATACATTCCTCACCATTTGAGCCAGATATGAACTACAAATACAGCAGCAGCAAAATTTTTGAGAGTAAGATTTTAAAAGCCCACATCCGTTGGAGGATACAATCTTCTGCCTGACAGCCCTGCATGATGCTGATGACAATCCGGAGTTAATCACATGGATGATGAATTTAATCTTGCGTCAATTCCTTGAAACCCAACAACATTACAGGTGTAGCAGCAGCAGTGGGCTGATTTGCCCATGCCTTCCTGCTGGCATCTGCACATCTTGGGATGAGCAGCAGCTCAGACAAAGGAGCATGCCGGCATTTTGAGGGATGCAACCATGACAGCCGGTGTTAGAATACGCCTTAGTTACCAACTTTCATCATTTGCCCCTCAGAAGATTCACTTACAGGTTCAGTCTCTGCTACAGTGTGCACTGTGAAAAACGTCCCTCGTTCACAAGTGAGCCGCTGGGAAGGGACAAAGTGCTCACAGACCGCTCGCCATCCACTCGGAGCGCTTGCGTCCTCCCCACCCACGCAGCTGCCGTGCTGCCCTCTACTCCCTGCACCTTCTCCAGCACCCAGCACCCCTCCTTTCCTGCTCAAGGCATCAATTTCTTTCCTACTTTTTCTTACCCGTGGCCATCCTTTGGAAGCGTGGTCTTATTTTCTGACCGCTGCCAACTCTTTGAGGCCACAAAGGTCTTTATGAAGAGAGCAAAAATCGCTGCATCCATTCCGAAAGGTTTCTGTACATGTTTTGTGATCTACCTCGCCCTCGTTTAAGCAGAATCCCTTTTATTCCCCGCTCTAGAAACAGCATGGTGTATGATGCTAACGACCCCTCAGAACAATCGGCCCGAGAATTCGCCGTGTGTAAACCAGTGGCAGGCTGGGCACAAGGTCCGGGGGAATGGAAGCCTTCTCCCGAGCGCTGCCCTTCACCGCTTCGCACAGCTGGGCACCGGCGAAGGACGGGAGCGTGAGTCCATCTGCAAGCACCCCGAGCTCGCGGCTCATCCCCACGGAAAAATTCTCCCTTTTCATCTCCACGGGCAAGCGCTTCCCCGTACAAACCTGCCAGCACCGGGCACCTCGCCGCGCACAAACCCCAGGCCGGGCACGTATCGGGCAGCGGAGATGCTGAAGGGGCGCCCCGACACCCCAAACGCAGCCCTCCCGCCCGAGCCTGGCCCCCACCGCGCTCCC
>NW_008608808.1:31917-44981 GCF_000691845.1 Merops nubicus | reverse complement strand
CTAAGGAAGAAGCTCTTAAGTAGGAGGGTGGTGAGACTCTGGAGTAGATTGCCCAGAGAGGTTGTGGATGCCCCTCCCTGGAGGTTTTTAAGGCCAGGTTGGATGAGGCCTTGAGCAACCTGGTCTAGTTGAAAGGTGTCCCTGTCTGTGGCAGGGAGGTTGGATTAGGTGATTTCTAGGGTCCCTTCCAGACTAAGCCATTCTGTGATTCCCCAGTGAAAGAGTCTGTCCCCTTCCTCTTGCACCCACTCCTCAGATATTTATAGACGTTAATAAGATCCCATTTCAGCCTTCTCTTCTCAAGACTAAACAGTCCCAGTTCTCTCAGTCTTTCTTCATAGGAGAGATGTTCAGCTCCCTTAATCATCCTTGTAGCTCCCCACTGGACCCTCTCAGGTAGATCCCTGTCCTTCCTGAATTGAGGAGCCCAAAACTGGATACAATATTCCAGGTATATCACCAGGGCAGAGTAGAGGGGGAGGAGAACCTCCCTAGACCTGCTGGACACACATTTATTAATTCACCCCATATTTGTATTAATCCACCCTAGACATCTATTAACGCAGCCTAGCTTTCTGGGGCTCAGTAATAAAATAGACTTTCTGGAGTGTGAGCAGCTGTGGGCAGCTAGGCATTTCAATCTACCTGCAGCATATACTATTCTTTCTATAAAATGTAGTTCTTTATATGAAATCCATATACATGGTATACTGCATATGTAACATATATACTATGTATGTAGTATATATCATGGAATCATAGAATACCAGGTTGGGTGGGACCTCAAGAATCATCCAGTCCAACCTTTCTTGTCAAAAGTATGGTCTAGAGAAGATGGCCCAGCACCCTGTCCAGGTGAATCTTAAAAGTGCCCAATGTTGCAGACTCCATCACTTCCCTGGGGAGATTATTCCAGTGGCCAATTATCCTTGCAAAAAACTTTCTTGTGTCTAATTGAAAACTCCCCTGGACTTGTACCCATTGCCCCATATATTTTCCATGTGACAACTTGTAAAAAGTACATTTTTTAATGTATTATAACCTATATATTCTATTTACTGAAGATGACAGGTTGCTGCATCCATTTTTTTCAAGGAAATGAGTTCTTTTATCCTTCAGAATGGTGACAGCATCACTACTACCACTTATATAAAAACACAGCAGTCAGATTACTCCTCAAAAGAGTGGAAGATTCAGGTTCAGTTCAATCTGCAGATCAACACTGCTCCCATACCTGTGCCCTCATCACAAAGCTCATGTCTGCTTTGGGTGATAGATGCTCTCCAGCTTTCACATGCTTTATTTCCTTCATTTTAAAATTCTGGCTTATATGCTTCCCAGAGCAGGGATGTATTTTATATTTATAAAAATTAAAATAAGTTTTTCTCTGCAGCCATGAACTGTCTCCCTACTGTTATGCAGGCACTGAATAGTGCCTTGCCAGGGGGCTTCTTGGTTTTCACCTCCCATTGGCTGACAATAGACATCAGACTCATTTTTTTTTGCAACTTGGTGAGAAACAAATTACAAATGCTGGGTTTCTAGAATTTACCTGGCACTGTAAAATAAAGGTTGAATCTGATTTAGATTCTCTATCTCCACGATGCAGTGCTTGCTGTCAGATGCATATGAATGCACTTTGTCTAACATGGAAGCCTGTCTTGAATACGAATTTGAATGAAGCAATGGTTAAATTCTTGATTAAAAAAGTAGAGTGTTACAAAAAAGGTATTAAAGTAATGAAATGCACACTTATATTCAGCATTGAGCTCTTAGGATTTTATTTAAGCTATTCTCCAGCAGCAGGAAGGAAACAATGGTTTGTGGAGTGGGATTCTATATACACTTGGGGATTTGTGGGTTGCTACAAAATGCAGTTGAAGTTTCAAAGTGTGTTATAAGAGCTAATTTATTCCTCCAGTAATTTAAGAAACCTCTTTGTGCTGTGGCCTTGCATTTAACAGTTTGGCATCTAAGAGAATGCCAGTGAAATACTCTTTAAATTTACTAGAGAATGAATCGCTGACATATAAAGAGCGACCTTATAGTGTCTATTCTTCTATGGCATTATCTTTCCTCTCAGGAAATGAATTGAGCTGCAGTTCTAAACTTATATTGGTCTGGCTTTCAAACCACATACCTTGAGAATTCTTGGCATTGTGCAGCCATGTGCCTCCTGGTTTATTAGGTTTTGCAGAGATGCTATCCTACCCGTCTGTGCAGGCTGTTAATTTAAGTTCATCGGGACACAAGAAGCCTAACACAACAGGGGCCGTGGGTTTTGATTGGAACCCCTCCAAACAACAAGACAGTGGCAAGAAAAACTGTGAGTGGTATAGAAGAGTCTAGAGCCAGCTGGATCACAGATGACTATGGTGAGCTCCCTAAATAGAAGGTGACACAACATTTTCTTTGGCTGTAGCATTTAAACTGCTCTGCTTGGTCATATTGCTATACAGAATGTGTACATATGCATACATATATGGAGAGAGAATATCTGTAGACCAATGTATAAGTAGTAAAATATATATATTATAGATGAAGGTATGCTTTTGCTCAGTTAGAAGTTGTAGACTCAATTTATGTGACAGTTACAGGATATCAGACTGGGTCAGACCATGGGATCTGAAGGCACCACAGGGATCACCACACCAGCCTTTTCCAACTGCAATCAGTTATATACTTGATGATTAACCCACAAGAATTCAAAAAGGCCTGCTCCAGGTGCAGCAGCCCCAGAACCCTTCTGTTCATCTTTAACAAATACAAAACCTGAGGTTACAGACAAAACACCACAAATGACTGTACGCCACCATAAAATCCTGCAAAGGAAAAACAATCCTTTCTGGTCTTAAAATTCGTTATTGCTGCAGCCTGTCCCATGCAACAAAGTTTGATGTCTTTTTTTTTTAAATATAAGCATGGTTAATGCCACTGTGCTAACTCCATATTTTCTCATCTATGTTACAGATGGAGGGACATGCAGAGGGGTTCTCGTTCATGGTCACATACTCAGACAGTGATGGAGCTGGGAACAGGATCTGTACATCCTGGCTGTCAGTCCCTTGCTTACTTTGTCATCCATCACTAGGCTCCCTTTGTCACAGTTTGCTTCCTTGACACACACTCTCCCAATGTTATTCTTCAGCCGTGAGAGACTTCACTGTCGTCCAGACAAAAACCATCTGCAGTTGTGCAGTTAAGACCTCAATCAGACCTCTGGACCTCTTAACTGGCTTTGGCTAGTTTTAAGTGATAATGATGATGATTTATACTTACACCTCTTAAAATGAAAAACGAGTATGGAGATAAACACACTTCAGTCCATAAATTCTCCTGTCCTCTGTAATATAAATGTTGGGGTTTTTTTGTTGTTTTCTTGCTATCTTACTCCAGAAGTCCTAATCAGTACATTAACCCTGTAGTGCACCTATATGATCCTCAGTGTCCAAATTCTTGAAGAGAAATGGGCAAAACAGCAAAGAAAATTTACGTCTTTTATGTATTTATTTAATGTCTTAATTTCTACTAAATAGAATCAGTTTATAGTGAAACACAAGGATATAATTTTTATTTATTTACAACTAATTTTTTTTTTTTTAATAGGCATGGGCCTTGAGCTTCCTCTCATATAAAGTAGCAGAGGTTTTATGGTTGGCTTCAACAGGACTTGAATATGGATATAAATTTTAGTAATATTTTAAATTCAAAAATAGTTATCTATGCAGCACAATAATACATTTGTACATCTAACACGATGATACTGTTTTTTGAGTAGCATTATATATGTCTAAACAGAAGGTTTTGAAGACAA
The DNA here is from genome assembly GCF_000691845.1 of Merops nubicus. Lineage (NCBI taxonomy): Eukaryota > Metazoa > Chordata > Aves > Coraciiformes > Meropidae > Merops > Merops nubicus. The sequence continues at coordinate 41,167 of NW_008608808.1, read as the reverse complement.
GGAGATGGATAATCCTTTTCCTCAGAAGTCAGTTTGTTATTTGAAGGAGCACAACTGACCTTCCAGCTTGTAATGTGCCACAAGTCTGATCCAGACTATTATTTTTAGTAGAAAACTTTGTGCACTTGAAAGATGGTATTAACAATATGAATTCAGTAAAATGATGATAATGAGACTTTGCAGCCTGCAAAAAAAAGATAAGATGTCCTGATAATGCCTTGTGATATAAAAGAATTCAAGAAGGTGATCAAAGATCCAGAAAGATGAACAAGAGTGTGAGTTACTGAGGGTTAAAATTCCTGTCAGCTGATCCACCCATGAGCATCCTCACTCACTGCTGCTGTGAAGGCAGCTTGAGGAGGGTTAATTACAAGTGAAAGTAAACTACAGAGATCTGTATTACCTTCAGCCTGGCTGGGGTAAGCATACAGACAGCTGGGATAACCTGTTTCTGAATAGCTCACATTTGTCATAGCAGGAGAACATGTGTTGTGGTTTGAGGCTTGGAATGGGGGCGTGACCTTCCAGCAACTGGGAGGACCCCGGGTGGGGGTGAAACCATTGTATTCCCTCCCCTTCCCACACACACTCTGATAAGAGGCAAAGAAGTGGGTACTAATTTCACTCCTGCCTTGGAGCTCGGAGAGGGAAGTTGTCCTTTCACTCCGTGGGACCCTAGAACCATTTCTGAGGGTTTTGTATATTTTATCTTTTGTATTATTCCCCTAATCTTTGTATATATTATTTTCCTTACCTCCCTTTTTCGTTTTCTGTTCCTTGTTAAACAATATACTTCATTTTTTTGCCAAAGTGTCTCGCTCTCTCTCAGGGGGGGAGAGGCGAGTACATAGTTCTGTTCCGTGTGGGTCCTGCCCTGAACCCCTTTTCACACGGAACCAGGACAACATGTCATGTACAGCTGGCTTCAGAGCAATGAAATATCATCATACCAGACTTTGGTCAAAGGAGGTTTAAATAATGACTTACTGCCACAAAAGTAAGCATAACATATTTCTGAAGCATCTTTTGCAGCTGTGCAAAATGCCAGTTAGCACTTGACTTCATCAGTTCAATAGTTTCAGACTAGATATAATGAAGATATTTTTTATGCTGAGGGTGGTGAGACGCTGGCACGGGTTGCCCAGGAAGGTGGTAGAAACCCCATCGCTGGACATTTAAGGTCAGGTTAGATGGGGCTCTGAGCAATGTGATCTAGATGAAGATGTCCCTGCTTAGTGCAGGGCTGGGTCAGACTAGATGAACTTGAAAGGTCCTTTCCAACCCAAACCATTCTACGTTTCTATGATTCTAATTATTTTAGGTCATGTTCTGACATTCCTAAGTCTTCTAGGGCAGTACCAGTCTATATGATGAAAGGACAAAACAGTGTGAGAAGCTTCAAATGAGAGATGATAATTTATCACAGACTCACAGAATGTTAGGGGTTGGAAGATCATCTAGTCCAACCCCACTGCCAGAGCAGGTTCACCTAAGGCAGGTTACATAGGAACACGTCCAGGTGTTATACTTCATAAACATTATATTCATTGGCTTCTTTGCCAATGTGATTTTCAAATGTTTCATTTATATGTGAAAACATGAGATTTGAAACGCTATTTCTGAATATTACAAAATGAGAAATTAATACCAGGTTGTGCATAAGTGAACGTTACGGAAACGTCTTCAGAGCCAAGTAAACCTGGATATCATGAAAGACAAAATATAATGAAGAAACCTTAATACCTGCATGCAAGGCATTTCTTCACCTTTCTTTCTACAACCAGGCAGTTGCCATGCCCTCATTTTTTGAACTCATTCCTAGAGGACAAGCCTTTGTAACATTAGGTGGAGCATTTTCCATATGCTATATTTTTGTATTACTCTTTATACTCACGCCTACCCCAAAGGATGTCTTCCTCAGCAGGCAAGTCTCCAATATGAACTGTGGTAAGAGTAAGGACTGGAAGATTTTATCTGTAGAAGATTTCTCAGGCTCTTAGAGAAGGTGGTGCCAGTATGGTCCAAGGTGTTTTTAGAAATCCACTTTAACTCAACTGGCCTGTGAATTAGTATATTAGCTCTGCAGTCAACCTGTAGTAGCTATCAAATGAAACTACAGCCTAGTAAAATTATCTTGTTAGCCTTGTATCCAAAAGTGTGCTTTCTTTAAACTCTTTGGCAAAGGCAAAATGCTGACACAGATTTTCCGAGCAATAAGCAGTTCATGGAGGGCAGCAGCCTCCTTCTGAACTTTGCTGTGCATCCAGTTACACTGGACAGAGATCTTCAGAAGTGTATCTCTGAGATAGATGACTGATAAGGAAGGCAAACAGCGGAAAGTGGGAAGTACCTGGAGAGGTCGGCTGTGCTGTTAGTAGGTGCAGAGGTACTCGGCCGCCGGCAGGCCCTTGTACCTGGAGCAGAGCTCTCAAGCTCCCTGCCGTTCAAAATACCTGTGTGTAAAGTCAGCATAGAAGTTTTGCAGCATCCTACACAGTGATTAAAGAAAAAAAGGTGACAGGCTTCATCAATCATGTGGCATAAAAGCATGCTATTTACATAATAAAACAGAAATATTTGCTGGTTTTCTCATTGACTGCTCTTTTTTGGCAATGCAAAATTTGCAAAAATTTTATCTGTTTATCAAGTCTTCAGTCTGTTCCATAACTTCCAAGATAATCTTCCAAAAATCCTTTGGGTCTGATTTTAGGAGACTTTCAGTCACTTATGCCTCTTAGAATAAAACAGGATAAACATTTTTAAAGGCCAGGGGCCTATATTTCTGAATGATATAAATCCTTGTAGCTTTCTTTGACATCAGTATTCGTCTTATTTACACCAGCAGAAGTTCAGCAGACTTATATCACTGACTTGATCACTTCATTCCAGGCACACAGCATTTTTCCTGAGTGCTTGTAGTTATAGATACAAATTTATTACAGAGACAAGAAAATCAGAAAATAGGAAATTAACACATTAAAAGGCCAATTAATGGAAGTGAAGGAAAGCTTGCACTGCTAAAAGTCAATTAATTGAGATAGTTTGCTGAGAAATCTCCCTCAGACACTCTGCTGAGAAGATGTCACACAGTTCAGGCAATTTACTTTATGTCACAGAGTCTGCATTCATGAGCTAACTGGAAGAAGGAATTTTAATCAATGTGTTCATTTTCTAGTTAGAACTGCTGCCCATCATTGAAAGTCGTGGCCTGCCAAGCTCCAGCTGAAGCTCCAGACATTGCACTGAAGCTGCTGGGGACTGAGGGGATCTTCACTTCTGCTGACTCTGCTCTCAGAAATTAAATTCTGGCAAAGGGGGTGGACAGCTGGCTCTGCTGATGCTGTAAACCTCTGCAGCACAAGTTGCCAGACTTTTGTGTCACAGAGACATTTTTTTTAAAAGGAGGGAGAGAAAACAGCAATCATAACACTGTACCAGGTAGAAATGAGTTTAGGGTGTTGGTCTTTGGGGAATTTTGACATTGCAAAGCAGACGAGTGGATTAATATGCAAAATAAAAACGGCCTCCACTTGTAGCTGTAATGTGCAGAGGCTGCCAGCACACCCATCCAGGCTGTCAGGTCCATGCAGAAGCCTAGGAGGCTTCCAAAAGCCTTTTTAATGCATGGAAAAGGCTGCAAGTGAAAGAATGCTTCATGAACCGCCATCTACCACTTGGGGAAAACAGAATATTTTAATGGTGAGATACACAAAATGGCTAATTTATGCCATAATAAATCTTAAACAATGAACTAATTTGTGTTGCTTCTAGAATAGGAGGGGAGGATACAGCAAGCCAAAGGTCCATCCCTAGGGCCATTAACACCTATTGCCATGTGCAATGCTAATGAATAAGCTCATTCTCCATGGCTGAGTGGAAGCAATTCATCACCAACACAGAGAAATCTGCAAGTAGCCAGGATCAGAGTGAGCTGTTCTTGGATGAAGAGACATTCCCGCAGAAACTTAAAAAGCAATTTGCTATCAAAATGTCTTCATGTCCAAAAATCCTGTTAAAATCGATATAAAACTATACATCTGTGTCCCAGCGTCACTACAGCCAGCTGTGGAAGGAATAGTGGGGGCAAAAGGTAGAGAGACATGCCAAGTTCAAAGTAAACACACAAATTACAGATAATTTCTAAAATCTGAAGACCTGCTAAGGTCAAAACATTTCCCTAGGATAAATCATGCATCTAGCAGCAGTATGTGAAAGGAGTATTTGTTCATACTCTGCAGTAGTGGATATTTCAGTGAAACAGAGCTGTGAACCTCCACATGGCCATGAACAACTCTTAAGTACCCTCCACTCCTTTGGCATGCGATTAGCAGAATATACAAGGGTTCAACACAGCGAGCAACCAGATGTTAGTGGAACAAGTTCTCCAGACTGAACTGCCAGAACAAAAAAGAGGAGATTGCAACCATCTCTTTATCACAAGACAAACTCTCACCTGCTCAAGCATCAGGTTGCTAATGTGATGTAATAAAACTTTGTGTAACAGAAGAAAATGAAGGACCTTTTGAAGCCCAAAGCCATATAAAATGCTCCTATTAGATGTTGCTAAACCACTGAAAATGGGTTGTCTAGTCTAAACTAGGTGAACAGAGTCTAATCCTGAGTCTAATCTAGAGCAATCAGAGAAAGATGTCTCCAGAGGGCACTTTCTTCCATTCTAAACTAAGAGTTTAAGGGGCAGTGAATCATAACTGGGAGGTGCCTGACTCCTCTCATCCTGAGGCATGGAGACGTATCTTCAGCTGCTGTCTAATATCTGAACTGGCAAAACTGGAGGATTAATTCGTATAGACCACTGGTGACAAGCCTGGTTTGTGTGCCTTGTTCCCTGCAGTGTAGAAACTGAGTTCCAGCAAAGATTATTTTCCTCTGGGTGAAGCTGGCTGCTTCCTTCCCTGTGTGCTCACATCAGTAGTCACTGGGCAAAGCAAAGCTTTCCCTGCAGCCAGAGAAGGCTTTCAGCTGACAGCTCACTCCTGGTTCAGTGCTGCACCTCTAGCCGTGAAATCTTGGTGACTGAAGGGTTCAATCTTAAAAAGAGCGAGGCCTGTGTGTGTGCTGGAAGGAGGGTGGAAGAGAAGACCAAGTACAGAAGTAAAATTCCTTTGGGGTACTGAATGTGCTGAGAAGCTCTGGTAGGACAGTCTGTGTTCAGCAGCTGGGGCTGTAGCACACAAGTACCCGTAGAGCCTGCCAGGCTTCCCCCCCGTTCCATCAGAGGCAGATGCAGGAGATCTTCCCCTGCCCACTCACATTTTCTAAAACCTGGATGCTTACTGGCACAGGCTCAGCTGTGTTTCGGAGCCTGTGTGAGTCACTGAGCTAGGGTTTCTTACTCACTGCTGAGCAATTGCTGAGGAATTAGGAGCTCTGGGGCTCCTGTCTCAGTGACCACCACATACCCGGCGTTAAATACAACAGGTTTGCCTGGGAACCCTCCGAGTCATCCCTCTTTTTCTTTTATTTATTTACTGAGGTTTCAACAGGGTTCAAGGACAGGGTGTTCCTGCTTTCTGGATTATTTTGTTACCCTTGGGTGAACAAGCAGACAAACTGCAAGAAAATGGATTTTATTCATTGTGGGAAAGTGCGTGTATACAGGGGGAAAAAAATGTGTTCCACATTCTCTCCACATGATGAATTTAAGATTCATGTGGAGATAAACCAAAAATACCCATGAAAGCGCTTTGGTTTTTGCATTTCATTTCCACAGGAGATTCCCAGAGTTGTTTGTTTGAAATAAACAACATAAAAGGAGACCCTCTGCCCACTCTCTGATGTGAAGCAATTAATGGCTGGATCAGCATTTCCACTCTTAATTCTGTTTTTCATATGGTTTGTTTTAAAAATTTGCTCCAGACATGAACTTAACATGTAATAATACTTTGCATTTATAAAAGGCTTTCATCTGAGCAACAGAAATTGCTTTGAAAATATTAGTCAGTTAAGATTCACAACATCATGAGAGATCTAGGATTTTTTTCTGAGAGAAACAGAGGCATTCAGGGTCAAACACCATGACAACATTTTGTGTAGAGATAGGACAGAGTATCAGAAACCCAGATTTCTGTTCATTAGGTCTAATAATCATTTGAACCCATCACCGTTTCCATGTCCTACTTAAAGATGGGGGGGTTATTTTCCATACTGGGAAAAAATTTGAAGCAATTAAATGATACTTTTTTTTCTGTGTAGCTAGATGCAGCGTTATGATATGAAATAGTAGTAACAGTAAATATTTTGTGGTGTGTATAATCATCCTGAATTATTGTAACAGTCCTCATTAATGACAGGCAGGAGCCACTCGCTGCTGATCTGCAGCCATCTTGTGGGTGTTGAGCATCGAGTCTCAGCAGCACGCTACATCTGCACTGCAGCAGAGTTTGAAAGAGACAATGCAGGCTGGAGGAGGAACCGTAAATTCTACTTACCTGGGGCAGAACTGGCCCTTGGTCTCATGGTTATTGAGGGATTATTGAGATGGGGTTTAGTCCAGGTAATTTAGGCAACTAACTTACGTGCTATATTTCCAAAACCTAGTATAACAGTTCTTGTCCATTATACATTGGCTGGGCTTCCTGTGCAGTCACTGGAGGGCTGTTGAAGGGGCTGTTGAAGGCTGCCAGCAGGAAAGCCTGTCAAAGTTTAGGCAATGAATTTAGGTGGAAACCATCAGAGGCACTTAGATCTTTCCATGAACCACAGAGATCATGTGGGTTCTGACTTCTAAAAGATTGCTTCTTGGATGGATACCATTCAGGGTACCACTTAGGTGCTTGCATTAGACAGATTGGATGCATGTCTCCTCCTTGTTAAAATTGCTTTGGCGTCTGCAACATCCAAGTATCCCCTCAGCAATTGCTGCAGCATTTAGGGCTTTCTCAGGGATCTCTCAGACTAGTATTTGGACCTGTCCTTCTCCATGAGTAGCTGTGAATTCACAACAGCCAAACTGTAGGTGAGAATCTTACTTCTATGGCACAACAAAGTGAGTGTAAAAATCTCAGTATTTTTTGTTCTTGCTCATTTTGCTCAGGTGGTTCAGCTGCTAAGATGCTTTGCACTGTGGGAGGGAAGATTGTTCAACACTTCTCTGAATGGTGGGACATGGTGGGTGCTTTGTGTATTATGGGAGTGACCTATAAAGAACCAAGTCAGAAATGATCCTTGTCCCTCCCAAACTTGCTACCTGATTTATGGAAGATTGCAGAAGGTGCTTATAACAAGAAATCAGAAGGAACTGAAAAGGAAAAGAGATTTTATAGGAAACCACAGGATTACATAGCTTGAAGGAACACACAATCAAGCAGTTTCAAGCCAAGTAATTACAGAAGAGTAAATGATGTGAAACAGGCATAAAATCATTGAAGGTAAAATGAGGTGCCTCTGCTGACCATCTGCCCAAGGCAGTTGGCATTTCCCTGTAAGCATAATGGAATAGTATGGCACAAAAAGTAGTGACAGGTGTGGAAAAACCTAACAGACATACCGGAGGAGCTGAGGCTGGGCTATTAAGGTCCTAATCATCTCCTGAGTCCCAGAAGTCACAAAAATAAGCCAATGTGGACAGCAGTACTATGATATCTTACTAGGTTTATGACATTCAGTTTGCCACCAATATCCCATTTTGGAACGAGAAAACCTTGGTTGAGAAACAAGAGCTCTGGAAAGAAGGTCATGGTAGGATTCATGTGTGGTACTGTGGGGAGCAGCATGGAAGAAGGAGGTAAGTCCTTATTAGTCCTTCTCTTCTCTTTCTGACCATGTTTTCTTCCAGCAGTGACAATGGTCCATCAAATTTCAGTAGTCAAGGACCACCTTATCTGCTCCTCTCATGGTCTGATCTCCAGTGCAGAGATTAATGACCTGTGGTTTACATTTAATGACATAACTAAGACCAAAAATTATTTGTATTTCAGTAAGTTTGCCTCCAAACAAATACATTTAAACTTCGTATTTTATGCTGTTTGAATCTCCCAAAGACCACAATGTCAAAGTTTGCATGTAACCCAATTCCCTGACCTTTATCAGGAGAAAATGTACTTCAGCTTTAACTCTGCAGAGTCAAGAGTAAGGAACAGTGGTGATTGCTAATGAGCCATGCAGCACACGACGTGCTGGGAAGATTGCAGAGTCATCCATTGCTCTGGTGACTTTAAGAGGGAGTGACAATCCTGTTCTACAGGACCTTGATCACCAAAGCAGCTGCCAAAAAAACTAGCAGTGAAATGTTAAACATACATTAGAAGTTGGCCCCTTTTCACAGTATCTATTTCCAGGATTTGTAATGAATAATTTTGGTCATGAAATGGTCTTGTTTACATAGCTCATTGGGCTATGTATTCTGCCCAAGGAGCCCTCTGTAACTATGGTGTCAAAACACTTCCCATCTTCAACCTCCTAATTCTTGCTCCAGCCTCCTGTGATTCCCATTTTTCCAGCAGGGGATCTGCACAATAACTAAACAGTTACTTTTTTGGGATCATATGGGAAGTCTGCATCAAAATGGAATAATTTCACCTGTCCAGCCCAGTGCCTTAAGATCAAGGACAACCTTCCCATTTGGATTTTCCATAGGTTTTTGGGTGTAATCATCTTTTCCACTGAGCTGTTGCAGCGCTGAGTGCCATAGGTCTTCTGACTGCACGTGCAGTAGATACAAATAGAAATAATCCTGGTGGCACTGTGCCAGCAGCTGAGGAAGCTGCAGACAGCAACAGGAGGTGACTCTGAACTGACCTATTGCACAGAAAGTGTCAGCAGCCAAGGGACTGATATAGGGGTTGTGGCAAGAAGGTACGTCCCTGCTGAATACAGAGTTTAGACTTCGGTTTGTGTGGAAGCTTCTGATGTTGCATCTTCTTTTTGTTGGTTTGTTTTTTTGTTTGTTTGGATTAACGTAGGGACATTGTTGGTGGTATAAAATCCTCTTAACAGATTGCTTAGGGCATGGCCCACTGTGATCAAATGCAGCACATTCAGTCCCTGTCATTAAATAGCACTGCCTTTAATCCCTGGAGGTGAACAACTTTCTGTATTTTCCATGTGGCAAGTGCACCCAGCAATGTTCAGATACAGGTTATGAGAAAACATTTTTTACAGGCACGCAAGCAAACATATAAAGCTCTTCTGAACAAGGTCAGAGTAATTCACGTTATGTATTTTGGCTCAGCTTGAAGGTCATTTGCAAAACCTACATATAGAAAATTGCAGGCAAGACCAATAAAAAAAT
>NW_008608808.1:27634-31886 GCF_000691845.1 Merops nubicus | reverse complement strand
AGCAGGAAGAGTTTATTATGATTTGATTTAATAGTCCTTTCGCCTGCTCTTTCCTCATGCTAATATATATCAGCCACTACCTGCCCATGAACCCTTTCTTAGCTCACCGTGAATCATACCTCAGGGAAGACACTATATGGGAAGTGGGTTCTTGTAGACACTCAGTGGGTTGAAGAACCAAAGCCAGATCTGGTATTTTACATCCACACCAAGAGCAATTGAATGAGCCACATGTCAAAAGTTAGTTTCAGAATACAGTCTTGTTTGTAAAGAACTATTCCTTTTTAAGGCTAATGCCAGAAGATTAGATGCCTTTGGATTTTTTTACCTGTTATTTGAGGTTATTTTGTTTGTCTGATAAAAGTCCTACTTCAATATTCGAGATTTGTGCTGGGGAGCACAATAACAGGATACAGTCACAACAACAGCTGGCTGGGATGTTCACTAGCAGTGAACTTCTAACACTTCAGCTATTTCGTGGTAAGAGCCCCTTGCGTGCTGCATCCCCAGGGCTGGGGAACAAGCTCCCTCCAATCAGGCCACGCTTCCCATGGAGTGTGCTCCCGCAGTTACCAGGATGTGACCAGTGCTCTGTGAACCCACATCCCAACTAACCCCTCAACAACACATTCTTGGACCTAAGCCCAAGACATTTACAGCTGCAACATCCAATGACAGGGACTCTTTAGCATCAGGTAGAGAGTGCTTTTGTCATATGAAGGATTCTGGATGTTAACAGAGGGTGGGAGCACTCACATTGCCAGTAAGTGGGTTTTGAGATGAGCTTTGAAGGAAGAGAAGGGAGGACTCTGAATGCAGAATGCCTGAAGTACTAGTTATTTTTGCCCCTCTAAGAAGCAAAGCTGTGACCACAGGGTCTGCTCATCTTGAGTTCCTGGAATACTGGAGGGAGAGGATGAGTGATTAGAAACATGAAATATTCCTTGAAACCTCCATTAATTAATCCTGTAGCAATTCCAGTATTTTTATAACTTCCTTTAACAGAAAATTTTCCTTCTGCTCTGAATGCTGAAGACAATTTTTTTCTTATTGTTATATATCAAAAACTTGTTTTGAAATGAGTTTGTCAGATTGCCCCGAGTGATGCTGTACCTACCCAATTAACCTGCAAATGTGAAGAGCCACGACAAAGCATTAAACAAACTACTCCACCTATAGGAAACAGTTCGTAGTGCATGAGGATCCCTCTGGGCAGATCGCATCTGCGTCCCAGTGCCAGGTATCCAACTTGGCAGGACAGGACACCACCGTTCAGCTTCTGAAGCTGCAGCTGCAGCGGGAGGTGTCACGGGCTTTCTCCCACAACCAGCTTTAGCAGCCTTCTAAAGCTGGAGCTGGGAAGCAGCCTCTGAAAAGGTGCCAAGAGGGAGAATTGTCCTAACTGTCCTAAAGGGCAAGTCTGCACCTCTGAATGTATGTGCATGGATCCTATTGGTACTAATGCACAGCTAAGACAGTAGAGGACACCTAGGAATCTGCATGCTGGAAACCCCAACAATTCAAAACCCTCACCTGTGAGGTAAGGAGGCAGGAAGACACATGAAATAAGTGTTAACTGCGTTGTTCTTGCTCTGCACAACACTGACTCATTCGTTCCTTTCTGACAGGCTGTGTCCGGAAAAACAACACTGGATGGTGGCTGTGCGTTGCCTGCAACCCTGGCAGAGGTACAGCAAGACAGATCACACCTCTTTTTGTAGAATGTAAAAAGGGCAATGGTGAGAAACAATCCAGATAGAAGACAGCATTTTTGTTTACTCCACAAAGCTGTGTGAGAAGTAGGTACATAGTGTACTGTTCTCTCCACCCTTTTGTCTGGGTTACTCACTGGAACAGGCTCTCGTCTCACTACCTGGAGGTAAGAGCATGGGGCTGTGCAGGTAACCTGGCCTTGCTTCTGTGAGCTCAGCTTGCACTGAGCTTGCTGTGCGCCTGAGCTTTAGATAAGTGTGTGCCATCTGGGAGAGCTGGAGGATTTCTTTGAGACTCTGACATGAAATTCACATGGGAATAATTCCTTAAAGCAGAGCCACATCCTCTTAATGGAGCTCCACACAGAGCATGGAGGAGTGCTGGGAAGGCTTAGAAGAAGTGCCGTGGGTGAGGAGCAGTAACTGCAGGATGTGGCTGCTGACAGAAGAAGGAAGGAATGTCTCAGGTAGCTTGAAAGAGTGAACCTCAGCTGCCAAAAGGTCTTGCTGCTGTCCTGTTTTGTGGGTAGCTCAAATGCTTGACATAAAACTAGCACTTAAGCATGGTGCTGGAAAAACGGGCTGCAAGGTTCTCTGAAAGCTTATGGGATGTAAAGTGAGACAGGCAGCGTGTGAGTGAAGGATGATGGGAAGAAGAATGTTCCTTCCCATTGCACAGTGGTTTGCCCATGACCATGTAGACTTTGCAGATGGGTCTCTGGAGTCTCAGCACCTCTCTGACTCCCAGCCAACCTTGTTTGCCAACTGCAGATGATCTGGTTTTATCATTAACTGGACAAAGCCTGAACGCCACAAGTGTCTGAAAGTCAGGTCCACTAAACTGGTATTATCTCAGGTAACAAAACAGAAAGAAGCACAAACATCTCTCCTACAAATCCACAGGGTTATGAACACTTATAAGAACATAAAACTAACCCCAAACTGGAACACACTCAGTGTGTGCTGTAGTGTGTTTGCCTTTACCCACAGGCTAGGGATGGGAGAGTGAATGCCAAGTGCCAGATGTATACATTCCATAATGTATTACTCAAAAGTAGCATGGGGGTGAATGAGTAGATTAATAGCGAATAACACAAAATAAGTAATAATAAAATGTGCAAATACACACCAGAACAAACAGCTCTCATGCAAGAAGCACGACTAGGCTGAGAAACTGTTACCTGTAGGAACCAGAGGAAAGCCCATCCCTTGTCAGAGTTTCAGCTAGACTGGATGGAGCACTAACATACTCCCATCAGGAACACTCCTGGGAGCCTGATGAATCATATTACCTGGATCACTTTCCCATCTCTAGATAAAATCAGACATAGAGAATTCTGTTATAAAACATTCAATTCACATACAAATGGCCTCGTTTTTGACTTGGTAAGATACCTTGTCAGAAGCAGGCTTCCTGATTTATTCCCTTGAAGATTTTCCTAATGTTAGATAAGAATTAGGAAAAGATCTTTTTTATCTCATTGAAGAAAAAAAATCTTTAACAGGGGTTGCTCGACTGCTTCCAAACACTGGAACTCCTAAAATGCACCTATGATTAATCTCTTAGTGTATAGCTACACATATGTGCCCAGGACACTGACTCCTACCAGATGGAACCTGAACTCTGAGACACATAGTTCATGACACCAAGAGCTATCAGTGACTTTCCTGTAGCTCAGTGTCTGCTTCCTCTGGGGTAGGGCTCTGAGACACGTTTGTTCATGTGGTAAAATTTTAAGTAACTATAGCTTGAGCGCAACATCAGTTTAAGAGGTGAAGTTCTAAGAGACTTCAGGATAAAGGAACCAGCAGGTACTGAGACTTAATTTTAACAGAGGGTTTCCTGGGCTAGTATGTCTCATAAGGAGCAAGGTCCATTGCATAGTTTAAACCCTAAGATGTGATTTACACAGAGGCAGACGGCTTGGTGCAGCATAGACTATCTTTTGGCAGAACTGTTGAAAGTCATGAGTTGTTTTCCTCACTTCTACTTTTCTCCATGCCTTGCTCCTTCCTACTGTTTCCTGGCTCCAACATGACTATCTGAATGCACCATGAGTCAACAAGCACAGAGTCTGAGCCTATTTCCTAGAGAAATGCTTGTAATACCTATAGAGAAAGGGTGCAGGAACAAAAAGGATGGTGACAGATGGCATGAAGAAGGCATGGAGAGAGGAAGGAGACAGGTAAAGGTACAGAAAGTAAGTTCCTATATATTAACCTGATACATCCAATAGAAACATCTAGGAGAGGAGTAGGGCATGAAAAGTGCTGGTGTAGAAAGCCAGTGCAAGCAAGTGCACGAAACCCAATCAATTCAGATGGATCAAGTAGCTTCATCCTGATGCTAGGGACGGAGAAGGGAAAGGGAAGGAGAGATGAAGATGATGGTATTGCTAAGGGCTCTGCCAGTGGGCGTTCCTGTGAAGAGGCCAGAGTACGTGGTTTCCAGTTGTAGAACTGAGCTGAGGCGTTGAGCTTTGGGGTTTGGAGGGGCAGCAGGGCAGCTGCCATTGCAGGCGTCTAACGGGAAGTGCAGG
>NW_008608808.1:329-27624 GCF_000691845.1 Merops nubicus | reverse complement strand
AATGGGCTGTTACTGCAGCTTACTGAATCACTGCCCACCAGCTGACCTGCTGCACACACCATCAGAAAACAACCTCACCTGCCCTGTCTGCAAAACAAAATGTGTTCACTGACCTTAACGTGAAGGTGGATGCTTTCCAGGGCAGGATGAGAGGAGTTTCCGCAAACGCATGTTGATTAGCTATTCAGACAGGCTTAAAACAAACCCGAGGTGCATCTTAGCTGACAGATGTCAAAGTCACAGGAACCATATTGCTTTTATTTAGATAGTCATGTAAACCACCAGGGCTTTGGTTTTGGCAACAGTTATTTCTCCATATATTCCATGGGCTCTCCTTATAACAACTTCCCAAATATATCTATATCTATATCTATATCTATATCTATATCTATCTATCTATCTATCTATATCAACTTCCCAAAGTCCTTTTTCCTTCCTTCTTTGGACCCTGTATTAATAAGAAATATTAATATTATAAAACAGCCTTGGGAACAAGAGAGAGGACCGAGTTTCATACCTACAATGACACTTGTTTAATCTAAGCCTAGATCACAAGATATCCCTTGTGTATTATAAAACAAGTCATGTAACTAAATCATAAGCCCTTTAAGGGGAGGAGGAGTTAGGAATTGTAAACCTTTCCCTTTATGGTCTGTGCTCTAAGTAGTTTAGAAACCTCCCCCCTTTTTGTGCTCCAGACAAGTATTTGAGTTCAGCTAAGCCATTCCAGCAGACAACTTCTAGCATTCATGTTCCTTATGAGGTAGCTTCTATGCCAGCATCACCAACCAAGCAGTCACTGGCATTGCTGGTGTACTGCAGGATCACTCACCAGCTCTGTTAGGAAAGGACTAGTAAAAGTGTGTGGGACCCTGCTGAGCCAGGAGCATCCTTTATGAGTTTGCCTTTATATTATCTATGACTGTATGAGGTTATCCGAAACACAACCCTTGTGTTTTTTCGCTGCTGAGGGAGATACTGACCCTGAGCACAGAAAGTTTCAAGCCCTTTCCAATACTCTCTTAGAAAAACTATTAGACTCAGAGGCTCACCCTGGTTTAAGCAAATTATTTTCTACTCCCTGTGATAATTTTCTGCCATATTCCTCCATTGCTCTAGCATCTGAGAATCATAGAACCTGTTTTCAACACCAGTTGAAATTGTCCAGAGACCACACATTTTTTATATAACAATTTCAACACCAAGTCTTTTCATGTAAAAAGCAGCTGAGTGTCTCTAGGCCTTTTTAAATGTATTAATTCAGATTATAACACAGAAGTAATTTTAAAAATAATTGTTGCATTGTCCCTAAATTTAAAGAATTTAGTAAGATACCCAGTTGCCCAGTACTTACCCTTCTCTGGGGTATTTGAGAAGGCTCTGAATTGAGCCTTGTGTTTACAAAGCATCATCTGGTGTGAAAAAGGCTCTATCAATTCTGTTTTCTGTTTTACAGAAGTCTGATCCTTACCCATTCAAAAACCAATAGGCCTCAGTTCAAGCTAGTCTGTTGGATTTACAAAAGTAAATGTGGCCAAAGCCGGCAGAAGACATGTAAACTTTACACACACAAACACACACACAGATGTTTGGCATACATACGTGTAAATAGTGCTTCTGAGGCATATGGCTGCTTAAATAGCATTTTGGTGTGCCCTGAATACTGTACCCTTGAATGAACTTTCCCTCAGAGCAGAAGTGTAGGGTTTTTTATTTGTACTACTTTTTTCCCATAAGAATATTTTAATGATTTAAGTCCCATAAGCCCAAGAGCTCCAGATGCATATTTTAGTTGTTTGTCATAAGAAATATCCAACATAAAAAATTACCACCCTTTCAGCCAGAATGAGTTTGCACAATGCTTAATGTTAAAGTGCATTAGAAAAGTTTTTCATTATAGTGAAGTAAGTCCTTACAAAAATGTCATTTGTGAAGCTTTAGAACCAGCAGCGGTAAGAGAAGATTCTCTACATCTGAAATGCTTTCAAAGGAGCTGGGTCTCTAAAAGGTGAGCTCCTGTTCCTATCAGTGGCAGCAATAATTTTTCAGTTGATTTCAGCAGTGATTAGTTTTTACTTAGAGATACAGCTTTTAGCTTTTTCACCTTTTGACTTTCTGGAGTCTTGAATTGTTACCATCTTACCAGTAACTTTTTTGCCTTTTTTTTTTCGGAAGAACCGTGTACCATACTTTAACCAAACTCTCCTGCAAGGGTAAGTTAATAAAACAGTCAGACATGTTTTTCCTAAGTCATCCTAATAGATTAATGAAACTATGCACTCATTTTTCCGGAGGGCCACATAACACCTTGTTCTTCTGCCTGTGACCACTGCTAGAGCAAGGCAAGACGTGGATGGACCCACCTGTCTGGCTTCACATTTCTTCTACTGGGAGCACCCAGATACTTTGCCAGGGCCTGGATGTGGATGCAACAGAGGAACACAATGGATTTGCATGGATGGATGGAAGTATATGCATGTGCTTCAGAACAAACTGGAATTGCACTGATTTCAGGAGGCGAAATTCACTGTACTCTCCCTAGGAACAGGATTTGGATGTGTCTCTCATGGCTCTTCCTTCCAAATGTACCCATCTCTACCTCTTCAGAAGGAGAGCTTGCAGAGTGATCTGCTGGAGGAAGCAGACTGTTACAAGTCAGATGTGGTTCGTGGAACATTCACTTCTTTATATAGGACAGTGTCATCAGTTATGGAATTTACTGGTTACCTTTCACTCTTTATTAATGGTTTTCCCATAAGAAATGCTCTTTGCTTCTGGAATTACTCGGTTGATACCCGTTTAACTGCCTTCTGTCCTTTTCACCTTGGGATGAACTCAGATATGAAGAGTCATTTACCTAAAAGGAAAAATTTTTCCAGTCTTCAGCTAAATATTTACTTATGCCTTTTTTGGTTTGCCTTGTCCTTGGTATTCTTAAGTCCTTTGAGACATCAGTATCTATTCCCACTGACTCTATAGACACTTCTCTCCTCAAGCAATGTTACTCAATACTATTTTGGATTCATTTTCTACTACTAAGTTACTGCAAATATTTTCATATTTGTGTTACAAAGGCCAACAGAGACCTTGTGAACAATTTCCTCCCGTTCTTAGAAAAGTACGTGCAAGAGTGGTTAGGATGCAGACGTTTCAAACTGGGTTCAGGACCAGGCTGGAGTATTAACCTATATAACTCAGAGTGATTAAGAAATTACTGAACAAGGGACCTAGGGTCACCCTTCCCTCATCAAAGCACATTTCCTGAATATAAGTAAATGAAGACCAATGCTGAGATGCCTTGAAATGGCTTTTCGTAAGAGGAAGCAACAGAGAAGGAAGGGAAACCAGGGGAACACCATGGGCCTGAAATACAAGAAAAGTGAGACCAGATTCAAGATAATGTATGGATGTGGCTCAGCACTGAAGCAGCTACCACTCATACTCCTTGTAGCAGCACATTAGTTACCTAGACTGCCCATTTTCTGAACAGGGAGAATTTTCAGGCTGTGAAAAGGAAGTAGGTAGTATGCTAAATGGAGAATTTCCACAGCCTTGTGGTTAGGGGACTCCCTTGGGGAGGGGACACCCGTAATGTGTCTACTCAAAAGCCTTCTCACAGCAGGGACTTACTCTCCACCTTTGGTGACTGCTCCAAGTACCATCTTGTTATTTATGAAACTGGTGTTATTATGAAGTTTTCTTCATCTCTTTTACTTCCCACGTTCTACTAAATAAATATTTTTAAGTCAGAAAGAATTGTTTGAGCCAGTTTTGAGTATGATTGGTTGTACTCATCTGCAATGTGGATGAATTCAGAGACAGAGTTCAAACAGGAGCTTCCCTCCTGCCTCAGCTGAGAGATGCTAAAGTATTACATGTGAGGGGCAGCACATGGAACAGAGGCATTTCCCAAGTGTCCTGTCCTGGTTGCTTTTTGTACCAGACAAGACAGGTAGATGCACTCTGAGCCTTTGGAAGAAGAGAGGAATTCCCATCCTGAAGGTCCCACCAGAACTCTTTCATAAAAAAAACTCTAGAGATGACGTAGTGTCAGGACGTAGAAGGCTTTATTTGTACACCAAAATATTTCTTCTGAAGAATCAGGACTTTTCCTGTAGTTTTATGCAGCAGCTGACATGGCCCCAAAGCTGCCAGCAGCTCTCAAGTATTTGACTTCCATACTTATTTTGGTGTTTGCAGTTGTGAACACAGACTTTAATGTCTGCAGCCCAGGAATCTGTGTTTTTGCATACTCCCAACCTATACATATAGCTGAACAGAGAAGCTTTTCTGTGTTTCCCTCTCTTTCCCCACAAGGATCCCTCCCTCTGCATCCAGTTGTGGGCAGACACTCAGGGTCTCCAGGAGCTGGAATTCAGCAGGGGCTGATGGCTCAGTCAGCGTCCTGCCAGAGTCTTCACTTCCCCAGCTGACCGACGACCAGAACTGCTCATGGCGAAAGGTCACGCCCGTGCTTTCTGGAATGCAATGTGTGTCATTTCTGCTTGTCCCCTGTCTAGATCTAACATTTATATGGCAAACATACAGGAATGAAACAAAACAGAAATATTACCGAATTGTCTCTAAGCTGTTTATGAACTGCCTTCTGGGTATTAAGTGTGACATTTCTACCAAACTCAGCCATGCATGTTTTAATCTCAGCAGCTGAACTTACACACCATAGTGATGCTGGTTTGCTTTTTTGCCTTCTACTGACTGACCGATCAATCCCCTGACCCTTGGGTATCCTTCTGCCCAGTCTGTACCCACAGATTTCTGTGTTCAGTGGCCTTCAACAGCTGAAACAAGAGGGAATAAAGAATGCTGGCAAGAAATGGAGTCCTCAAGTCAGTCCTTTCCAGCATCCAAATTCTTTCAGTATTTTCTCTTCAGTACACAGGTATTCTTTGCCTTCGTGAAAATACCTGTGTACTGTCCATCTGAAGACCTCTTCAGGGTGGTGGCTGGCCTAGGCAATCCAAACCCTCCTGTTTGGTTGCTTATGTAAAAGCACCTCGGAATAGAAGGTATTTGTGTTTATCTTGAAGATCACTGATCAGATTTAAGCCAAGCTGTCTTGAACAAGCCTTGAACATGCCCACAGGCATGGAAAGGTATTTGGGAGGGACAGTGCTAAGCCTTCTTCGTCTATGTTTCATCTTAGATTGCTGATAAAGTTTGGGAAGTGTGACAAAAACTCCACGACACAGTCTGTGCTTTGACACAGCACCAAGTGCTTTGCAGAAATGTTGTTTTCTTCCCCTGAATAGGGTTAGGCTGCTACCTACATATGACAGGCTTTCTTCAGAAGGTACCCAGTGATGCTTTTCACAGTTTGCTTAATTGTTCCATGGAGCTTGTTATTAAAAACTCCACTGTCTGCATCTGTACTACTACATGCAAACGACCAGTGACTGTTGCCTGGCATGAAGCCAAAGGGCATGTTATGATTCATATCCACATGACTAAACTTTTTTTCCCCTAAAATCAGGGTGGCCCCACCCAGCTGCCTATTGGGAATGGTCCCAGGAATGTGCAGTTCTCTACACTGTGCTCAGGTATTGCCTGCTAGCTGATGCTGATCCATGTCAAGGGACCACAAAACAATATAGACAAGCAAGTGCCAGTGTTAGAGCTAGTGTTGTGGCCCAGTTTAATCTCCTAGTCTAGACATGGCCATTAATACCAAGAGTTTAGCAGGATTCTTGAAAGGGCTAATGCATTTATATGGCTAGTAAGAATATCCAGAGGAACGGGAAAAATATTTTGAAAGCAAAAACCAAAACCAGATCAGGTGTTTTGGCAGTGATAAAGTGCTAAGTTCCTCTGGCAACAAAACATACAGAACTGCTTCTTGTAGGGTTTCTGGTATCCTCCCCAGCAACAACTGGTGCTGCAGGTTCTTGGGAAGAGGATGCTGGACACGATGGCTCTCTGTCCACTCTTCTATGGCAGCCCTGGTGCTAACTGCCATGCAATGTTGCTTTTTTGGTAAGAGGTGTGGAAAGCCTGTGAGAATACTTCTCGGGACCTCTGATTTCCTTGACTTGCTCCCTGGTCAGAATAAGGCAGAGCTTGGTGTAGAAAGCTGAGACCTGGCTTTTGCCCAGTGATGCATACAGATTAGCAGGTCTAAGTGCTGAATGAAGCTGTCCTCCATACCTTGGCACAAAGATGGATTTGGTTTGTGAGGCAGTTATACTGCCTGGTATCCTTACACTTGAGGGAAATATACTGCTACGTGGGTCTGTTGTGATTTTTGAACTGAATTCTTCAGCTGATCCCCAGCTTAAGCTTTTTCTTATCGTCTCTTTCATCATATAGATAGTATATGTATAACTTATATAGTATATGTAACATAAATAACATATATAGTGTCTCTCAACACATACCATGGCTTGCCTCTGGTGTCCCTTCTCTTACCTCCAGGGTGCTACTGAAGATGTTGTTCCAAGCATGCCTGTGGTGTGATGAGTTGGAGAGTTCTAGCAACTTCCACTTGAGCTTCCTTTTGTGAAAGTCCATGAGAAGCAGCAGCCCAAGAAGAAAGGCCCAAAGCAGACGTGTAGAAGTGGCCCCATGGGCAGACCTACCCAGCAGAGACACTGATTCTTGTAGCAAACAACCCACACCCTTGTTTTGGCTGGAAGCATCAATAGATTGTGGGAAGGTCAGAACAGCCACAAACATCACCTGCACCCTCCTTCCTGAGGCCATGTTGTGGGATACAAATGTAGCCATTATATGAAAAAAAAACAGGGATGCCTGAATGAAGAACCAGTCCTAGCAACCCACCTGGAGTCCCAGTGGTGTTGGTGGCAGCATCCCAGGAGGTCTCGTGCACAGGTCTGTTTGCATGGTCAAGCCCCCAGCTTGCATACAGACACAAAATCTCTTAGTGTGGGAATGAAGATATGGACTATGAAATCCCTAATGAGAGATTCTGAGCTGGAATGACTCATGCCACCCCGTTTCCTTCAGATGAGTGGCACTGCCTTTGATAGGTGGCAATTACTCTGCAGGTGTTTTATATGCAGTGTCCATTGACATCAAAGAAATACTGTCATGGATAATACATCTGTATGTCCCTTTCATTACAAAGGCAGGCTTCAGGTATGAGGTGAAATGTGAAGCCGCATCCTATAACTTGTGTTGACTCCAAATTCCCAACGAAGAAAGGGCTGCAGAAATACAAAATCAGACCCAGGCAAAAGCCAAAGGCAGTTTGTCCCTGTTTTTTCTTGTGGGTGATGTTCAGTCCCCTACTGAGGCTTAGCACAAAGCCTAGCCAGCACTTAAGCCCCTCTGCAGGACGTTTAAGCGGTGTCTAGGCTTTGTGCTGGGTCTCTGCACTAGCATGAATTTTTATTAGAGGGGAGAAGGATTGCTTTGTCCATATTGAAAATTACACAGCCAGCCTTCTCTGTAGTATGTCTCTTAATTTAGTTTTGATTTCATCCTTTAGATTGAAGGGATGTTGGTTACCGTAAAGGAATAAAAAATGACACTCAGAGGCATGTGCCTTTTACTATCCATGAAATACAGTTATATTCAAATCAAATCAAAGCACTTCAAGAGCCAAACCTAGAGCAGTTTTTCTTAATTGGCATGTAAGGTTTTAGTTCCTTTTGTTAAGATTTTAAGGCAAGTTAAAACCAATATCTTAAATGTTGAGGACTAAGCACAGTAGGCTCGGATGTGCAAATTCTCCCACACCTCTGATGTCATATGATCTACCTGAGCTCTGCAAGCCTCTGAAGACAGCACCTAGTCCTCAGAAGCTGCAATAGCCCTGTTAAGCATGGTTCATTCTAGAAATATTAATACATGTAAATAGATGTCCACTTAGAATGCTAAAGGTGCCTTCACTTTGGACTGTATACACAGATTTCTCTTCATTTCTCTTCTGCTGCCACCAGCAGTTGCTTTTGGGATGAGAGGACATCAGATGTTGCCTACGCATTGTGTTGCCTGTTGCTATGTTGCCTTTGCATTGTGGGTTTCTAGTGAAAGATTCAGGGATTTGAGCTGTAAAATGGCTGTCACATAAAAAGAGGGGCTGAAAAGCTTTGAAAAACTGTCAGCTGGAATACAAAAACAATGTTTTGGTTCAGTGGCTTGGTAAATATTCCAGGAAGCACTCTTCTTTCCATGGCATTAGGGGGGGCAATCCTCCCTCGCTTTCCCCGTCTCCCTGTGGAGGTGGATGTGTCTGGTACTCATTAGAGGGTGGTTACAGCCGTGGGCTCAGAAGAGCTCAGATCGTAGTGGTGAGGCACTGTGGTCTCCTGGGTGAGGCAGGGGCCGTGACTCAGACGTCCTGACCCACATTCTGGTGTGTCAGGCTGGCTCATGGTCAGCAAAGGAGCAGTCCTGGGTGCCTCGGTCCTTGTACCTGTGTAAAAGCTCCCCAGCTCTGCACAGGGGCTGGCTGGGAGATGCTTTGCAGAGAAGCACTATAAATACAAAGGTGCTGGCATACAGGTGATGAGGGAGAAGAATTTTACTGAGCAGACCTACAGGTATCATGATCGGGAAGGGGATGGTGGAAACAACAGTTAGTAGCTGGCCACACTGGACAGAAGAACATGATGACCAGTGACCCAAGTGACTGGTAACAGCTGAGAACATGATCCCTTGCTTGGCTCTGGAAGGTCCCCAGTGCAGGACTGAGAGCATAGCAATGGCTTAATCACTGAGCTTAAATCCATGAGTAAACAGCTGCTTTCCAGAAGCACTGAGCCTCAAATGAGGTTCTCCTGAGTTCCCTGAAAGTATTTAGCTTACGTAGACTCATCTTGTCAACTTAGATGTTGGCCTGTCCCTCCTTTCTGATGAGCGAGATCACCACAAGGCTACAGGATGGAAAGGGTTAACCCTGTCCCTCACATAGCTCTGTTGTCCTAGCACGTGTCAGCTAACTTCAGGCACTTATCTCATACGTCTAAGGCTACCCCTCCACCGGTAAGTTAAACAGGCCAAGGAGTGTTACAGGGCACGGTTACTTGAACTGCCGCTGCAGTGCCAGAAGGGCCCCTGACGTTGGTGTAGTGCAGGGTGCTGATACAGACTGGTCAGGACCTGGGAGCCCCCTAGGCTGGGACTGTTCCCAGATGGTGGGCCCTACAGACACACCTAGATCAGGAAAGCAGGAGAATTACCTGGATGGTGGCTGCTTGGTGCCAGCTGGCCTCAGGGCTAGAGCTTGGACCCATTTTACTTACCAATAGAGACAAAGTCTAAGATCAGGAGAGACAGAGACACTTCCAGGGACTGAGTCAGCCCACCCAGGACCTGAATCAGTCCTGGAGGTGTATGTCTCTCTCTCTGCACTGGAAAACATGTCCCCTTCCTAAGCAGCTGCATCAGCTGCAGGCATAGTCAGAGCAGATAAATTTGGGCAAGTAAGAGTAGCCAAGGTGTATGGGACTAGACTGGAGGAATGTATTTTCCCTTGTACTCTGCTGGATGATAAATTAATTAAATTTTTGATATTGTTTTTAATTCTACTGGGTCTCTAGTCATAGTAATAATAATATTTAGTCCTTTGACAGCTAATCTGGATCCTTTTAGAATAAGAATTTAATGCTTTGCATCCACCCAGCATCACAAAACGCTTTATATATAGTAACTCACTTCCATAATGTTCTCAAGAGGACTCTGAGTAGTAGCATCCCTTCTTGATGACTGCATACCCTGAGGTACAGAGAGCTGAAAGAACTTTTTGTCCTTTTTTTTCCATATAGCTAGTCAGAGATGAAGCTGGTCCAAACCTGCCAGCTGAGAAAGTGTCTCACTTTGTTTTAATGAAGTTCTGTTTGCCATTTCATTTTACAGATTGTTAGCCCAGAATAATGGGAAGTGGGTGCCCTGATGGATGACAGGAAGCCTTTCTAATTTGTCAAAGTACAATTAATAGCTGGCAAACTGAAGACCAGCTCCCTGTCAGTTAATACAGCTTGGCCCAGAGTCACTTAAAGGTTTCTGTCCTTGTGCCTCCAGTTGGCAGGGTCAGTTGCAGCTCAGTCTGGGGTTTGGATCCTCAAGTGCAGGAGCAACCCTGATCCTGCAGAGCCTTCTTAGAAAAGATATCCCTGGCCTCCAAGGCCATGAGTCTTTTACATCTGGTCAGAATAAAGGCAGAGAGACAGTCAGCAAAGGGTGAGGTCTGATTTGTTTTTTAGTGGAGTTTTATTGTCCTCAAGCTCTTCTCTGAGATGAATTTTCTTGCCAGACATTATCAGCTTCAGTGGTTTGGCTCAGATTTTTGCTCCAGATTCTTTTGTCCTGTTGACTTTTGGATCAACTCTGCACTGGCTCTGTTTTGAAAGCTGCTTTACCCATATTAATGTTTAATTTAAACAAGCATTAAATCATAAGTCTAACATGGAAATGTTTTAGTCTCTGGACAGTTCCTTTCCTTGCTGCTTTCAAGCTGTACATGAGTACAGCTTCACTTGGCAGTGTCTCTTCTGTTTGGTGCTGGTCTCATGACACTCTGTTATTACTGCTGCTCTAATGCAGTGGAAAACAAACAAAAAAATCCCCACTATGGTATTATAGGCAATACTGCGGGCTCCTGTGAGTCAATGTGGCCCAAGGCGGGAGGACAGAAGCCTGAAACCCATTTATTTCACCATTATTTATCCATCCAGTCTCCACAGAGAGTGTTTTGTGGCTGGGAACTCGGTGTGGATCTGGCGACTCTATGAAGAAGGAAAATTTCTCTTAATGTTGTCATATACCTCTCTACAACTCATCAGTTGTGGCCTGGGCATTAGATGCCAATTCCAGTAGGAATGGGGGAGAAAGACAATTATTAGATACATTAGGACAATTATCCCCATGAAGAGTAACTTCACTTTTCCTGTCGGTATCTATTTTGGGCGGACTTTCCAGGGAATCCACTGCTAGATCTGCTGATGTTCCCACTGCCCTGAGTTGTCTTCAAGATCTCAGAGGAGCTTTCCTAAATGCTTAATACCCTGAATAGCACAGACCTACCAATTTCCTTTTCTGATGCTACTTTGGCCCATGCTACCCTCTGCAGACGGTTAATATATGGAGGAGTTAAAAGGCATCTTGTCAAGGTCCTGGGTGGCTCTCCCTAATCGTAGAATCCTGGAATATCTCAAGTTGGCAGGGACACATAATCAGTGAGAACAGAAACAGTTATAGTTACATTGGTTAAAAACTGTCAGGCTCAGTGGCAGCAGAGCTTGAACTGAGTTGTGACTGTCCCTCCCATACCTCTGAAAGATTCAGACTGATGTTTGTCCACGTGGTACAACCTCTGCATGGTCTTGCTGGTCCCAGTTTGTAGAGGTTGTCTATGAGCATCTTACCAACCATGCTTACTGTACTTGAATTCACACCCTCCATCATATACATTTAGTAGCCCAACTGCATGGGCATTGTTCTTCTCCTTGTCTCCTATTCCTTATGCAGTTATAGAGCTGTGCATGGACAGTGGAAATCTGAGCTAAGGCCTCTCCATTTGTCTTTAGACCTCATTGCATCTGTGTTTGCCTGTGAAAAAGTCTTTTAGAGAAAGAATGGCTTAATCTCCACTTCCATCTCATCCATCAACAAACAACCCTTGATTTGGGGTAAATGACATCTAATGATGATGGTTATCTAATGACAATGGTCATCTTCTGCCTGGTAGTTTTAGGTTCTGTGCCTTTGCTCCTGCAGGTGAGGGTGCCATCAATTTGCCTTGCTTCAAGTCACTGGTTTGCTATGTGTCCACTGGGACACATGTTGAAGGAAATGTTGTCATGCTCAGCAAGGGAAAGGCAAAGCAGTTTGGTAGTGAATAGGGGAGCTCCACACATTAATCTCATGATATTATCTGGCTTTTCTATCTCCTTCTGCAGCCCCAGCAGAAAGCTCTGTCTTTTTAGAAAGCCGTCCTTCCGCTCATCTGAGTGAGGTCTCTAGACCTCCCTACTTGGTCCTGTACAACATGCCCTACCAGCCCATTCACATCCATGGCAGAGTCTTAGATATGGCACATAAAAGACACCAAGCCCTTTCAGCCATAACTGAGGCTGCTGACAGCCTTCCTGGGCAGAAATGCAGTGCAGGTGCCTAATGTCTGCCTTCTGCAGATGAACCGAGGGACAAAGTGCTTCCCCTCTGAGCACTCTCCAGAGAAGTGAGCATGCTGCCGTGGCCTGATGGTGCTGGGGTTTTCTGGGTTCACCAAGCCCTCTTCATCACTATTCCAGCTCTGTGTGGATATGCTCATGGTTTTCAATAAGCTTGCCACTTATAGTGTGACATGCTTAAGGCATTTTATAAATCTAAAAGTACACTCTGCTTAGCATCAAAATACTCTCAGCCAGCCTGGTGCTAAGCAGAGCTGCTCAAACAGCACTGGTAGAGATGGAAGGTCAGTCATGGTAAGTATCTGACTGCTACCATCAAAGCAGTGCAGATAAGTACATTGAACTTAGATTGGAATTTGTGTGAGACAGAAAACTGAATAGCTTTGTCTTATAAAAAGATTTCAGGGTCTTCAGGGAGCACAGGCAGTTTGGTCTTCAGATTTATATCCCCTCCTCTTCTCTCCATATATGTGCCATAATATACAACAGGATGTTTGCCTGCTGTTTAGTCAAATAAAAGTCACTTTCTGTGATGACTGGGAGGGTCTGCTGGAGCCTGTCTAGTCCCTCCTGACTTCTGCTGCTGCTGCTTACTGGAGAGATCTCAGCCTGAGGGTGACTCTGGCATCTCTGCCCAGTTTCATAAAACGGAGCCAGAAGCCAGCAGTATGAGTAAGGCAGGATCCCATGTGGCTGTGCAACCACTGCTTTCCACGGGAAGATATTTCTCACATTAGAAAGTCCAGCAAGTGGGAGGGGGGAAATCTATAGCAGTGGTTTGGCTTGGGACCACGGAAAAGATACGTGGTGCAAGCTGAACTACTGGCCTCTCTCACCTTTACTTGGCTTGGGAAAAACGTCTCTTCTTTCCAGCTTGCAACTGGCTAAGACTGTGCAAATGGTTATCTACTAAAAAGTGCAGTAGTTCTGGGTTCTTTATTGTGACTTGTGTTTTATCAGATGCAAAAACTCAAAAACTTTGGCTTTGTCATGGCTACAAATAAAAAGACTGGGCAGAATCATTCCTCAACACAGGGCCCCAGAAAATGAGGAGGAAGTTCACTCAGTGAAGCAAAGGGGTGATAAGTGGAGCTCTGCACATCATCCTGGCTCCAGCCACCTTACTGAGATAGCTGCCAGGCTCGCTCATCAATGATAATGGGTTCCATTTTCCTCCCCATGACATGTGAAGTTTAAATTAATCAGAGCAGCAAACAGGCAGTATCTCTACTCACTGATTTTGGCTGGAAGTACATTTTCTGATTTCGGCTGGAAGTACATTTTCTGATTTCTAACAACGTTTTTCATGGAGGCTAAGATCATTTTATGATGCAACCATGTCTCCCTGCTTTTATGAGAATGCAGCTGGATTCTTCTAAAGAGGTATAAGCCCCTGCTATTAAGTTTTAGTCTATATTAAAATAATAAAGGGAATAGACATAAGGGAAACTTTTCTCCCGTTCTGTGAAGCATATACTATTAGATCTAGCCGAATCCTCAAGTTTCCATTCCACAAGAAGTGCCAACATTTTAATTCCAGTTCTGCTATGCAAAGAACAAAGAATGCTTTAGCATTTTGCTAAAAAAAGCTTTTAGCTCTTTGGAGTATTAATATAATGTAATATAGAACAAAATATGATTGGAGACAACAAGTTGTTGTGAAATGAAACATCAGTCAAAGGAGTCAGACCAAAATATCATCAAAGTCAGCACTGTTATATGGAAATTCTCAGTACAGATGAAACAGGAAAAATATGCGGTCAGAGTATTTTGAGGCAGTCGTGGAGGCTTTAATTGCATTTGCATTATCATGTGTGTTGACAAAGATGAATTAAATGTATGGTTCTTTTTCTGGTGAAATCCAGATAGTAGGTTAAAATGTTCTTTGGTTTGCTCTTACACAGTGTCAGCACAGTTTAGTGAGAGATGCAGCTAACCTATACATATATATATATGTTTGTGTGCTTGGTACAACCCAGCAAATAACTGGATAAAGACTTTCCACAGTGATACATTTCCAGGAACAGTGCAAGAAGATGTCCAGAAAGAAAGTCTCCAGCTCTGAGGAGAAGGCGAAGGAGGAATGACCTGTGTGTTGGCAGTGAGGGTGTACCTCGGGTGACTGCAGAGGCAGCTGCTCTCTCATTAACACTGCCCACAGCTCCTCCTCATCTCTGGAGGACACAAGAGGGGTATCTGTTTTTTCCTTTGCTATTAGCCCTGCAGACACTTCCACCCTGGCCTTGTGTTGTAGCAGGTTTGCAGGGGTGTATGCACAGGTCACGGGACCAACTGAGCTGCCAGGTTTTGCATCACCTGTTCTCACCAGAGGGATATTTTCAGGCTGCCTGACCCGGAGCAGATAACGTATCCCTGAGCCATGGAGCAAGAGAAATGTTGACATTTTAGAACTGTTGGCTTGAACCCCTGCCTGGCCACTGGCTCCTTGTCCTTGAGATGTTCAAGTTCACCTAGGATTTTGATTTGACTGCTGTGTCCCAGCAACTCCTTTTTGCCTCCCTGACTCCAGCTGCCCCGGCAATGCACCCCACACCAACAGGCTCTGCCGAATTGCAGCTCCCAGCTGCAGCCATCTTGCTCCTCATTCCCTTACGGCAGCTTTGTGCATCCTTCCTAGTTTGTTTGGCCTCGTGTCTCTGCACAAAGGTCTGGATCCTACAGTGGGAAGACCAGAGATGGCAGAAATAAAGTGTCAGCAGAGTTACCTGTACATATCTCATTTAATTGTTTGCTTAGTGCCATTCCTGTCCTGCTGGAGGCAGGAGCAGTGCCTGATTCCCTGATTCCACTGAGTATTTAAAGATGGCTGCATTCAGCTTTTTGGAAAAAAATCCCTTTTCTTTCTTTTTTTTTTTTTACAAAACTGCTATCCTCTTGGCCACCAAGAGACCCCTAAATGAAAAAGACTTTGCCAGTCACTCTGCAGTGAATGACTTGCACTCTGCAATAAATGATACCTTTCTTAAAATTTTAAGAAAAAGCTTAAATATTTTAAAATTTCACTGGCATTTCTCTGTGTTAGGACTCTGAATATGGTATCCCTTCAAATAATGGCTTGTAAAGCAGCTTTTGAAGTGGATTTTTATTCCGGGTTAATAGTTGCTGTAAGGATGGAGAATGCCTGAAGCTAGTCATGGAAATGATTAAGGGTTTCTGAGCATCACAGGCAAAAGTTCCCTCTTCTGATGGCTCCAGGGGGAAAGGCCAGAGGGAGACATGGAGGGATGAGGATGACAAAATGTCATCAGGAATTTCAGGGAAAGTTCAGGTAAAGTGAGATGGAGACATGAGTGCAGATTTAACTCCCTCTGTTTGGCCCATCCCTCTGTCTTAGGATCCTCTGTCCCAGCCGATCCCTTCATGAGACCCACAGCTTTAATATTTTTGTTGTGACTGCTCCTTAACAGGCTTTTGGACTCCTAATATTTCACAGTAGTAAAATGCCTACTTCTAGTGCAGAAAACCTGCCCTGCTTCTACTCTTATATTTAATCAATCGCTGTTTCACTCTGTTTTCTTCTATAAATGCAATGCTCACAAGAAGCAACTAGATGTGAGTCTAACAAAACAAGAATTACTGACTGACATTCCCAAACTCAAGTGATTTCTCAGCAGAGGATGTCGGGATCTTGTCTTCTTGGCAATGTCTTTGTAATTCCAGTTTTATCACTAATTTGGGCATATGACCAGGAGGGGAAAAAAAGTTATCTAGCAGAATGTAGAGCAAATAAACTGTGAAAAGGATATATGGAAAACTTAGGCTCAGACCTCCAGGTCCTCCTATTTGGTTCCCAGCCAGTGTATTAGTGTGCAGGAGCTCCCCATGATGTCATCTGCTTCCAGGAAGAGTAAGGATCTCCCCCAGTGCCCTGTCTCCTCTGTGATTTCATCTTCATCCACTGAAGAACCCACTTTAAAGTCTACCTCAGTGGGTTAGGGACGAGCCAGAGGAGCCAGGGCCAGACAATGACACATGGAGCTTTCCCCTTTTGTCAGGTATTCAAATCAGGTCCCGGGCAGCAGCAACCAGAGTTACTGACAGTTTGCAGTGGGCTTGTAATCTAAACCCAGACTCCCAACAGCACTACTTCTGACGTATTTATCAGTAGTCTCAGCAGAAGCACCAGAGACTGAGTGAGGAAGACCAGAGGGTCCCCGTGCCCCTGCAGGGAGACTTCTGCATGCTAAAGGAGCAGGTTGCTGGGACACAAGAGGTCCCTCTGCTCAGCAGACCACTGATCCTTGTGGGAAATCACAGAGGGTGTTACCTAAACTGAGAGACTCTAATTCTTACACTGGATGTTCTCCGTCAAACTATGAAAACAATTACCCACCATGAAGAAACAAACAGGTCCTCAGACAACTTTCTACCAGAGAATCAGTTTAACCTTAAAAGCTGCTGTTTTCCAGCTCTTCATTTCTTTTGCTTTGTGTCCCTCAAACATTTCCTAGATGAAAGAAAATCAAATCCACAAATTTATTTCTATCTTCTCAGGCATATTGGAGACAAATGAAAAGTTCTGTCCTTCACTGAATGTCTCATGGGGTTGTATTATGGGATCTCTGTCAGTCTCCTGAAACTACTACTGGGAACATGGAATATGAAAGAATATGAAATTCAAAGGTGAGCTAAGTACTAAGAGTAAGAATGTAGCTAAGAAACCTAATTAGTTACAGTAATTTTGCCTACTGGACAAGGGTTCCTGGGACATTGGCTTTATTCCAGGTTGTGCCATTAACATGGTGTACAAACATAGGCAGATAGACTAGTTTTTCTATCTTGATTGAAAAATAGGGTAACAAAGTGTCTTTATTTCTCTTCTTCTTTTTTTTTTTTTTTTTTTTTTTAATAATATATAGCACAGTGAAGTTCCAAACTGAGTTAGGAGTTGTGGATCCTGGGGAAATACAAATTATATATGTAGCAATATAACCCAGTACTTTTCACAATCAGTGTTCCCACTTACCTCAGTGGGAATATGGAATATTGCTTGCAGGATCAGGTCGTCGGGTCCTAATTAGGGCTCAGTCAGCTCTCAGCTTTCCTTGCTGAGTTCAATACAAGGGACTCGGCTTCACCTCGCCCTCCTTCTGCTACTCGCCTACCCGCACAAGAGAAACTCCATATTCCCATTCAGAACAAGAGCATTCAGGACACACTGATTTAATTCTGCCCAGGCCTGGCATTCCCCTGGCTTTGTTCACGGCTGCACTTGCTTCGGTGCCGTCCTTTATTGTGAGCCTAATAAGTCCCCAAAGGCTGAGGAATGGGGGTCCGGGCAGGCTCACAGCAATGAGCTCTCAGCAGCTTGTTTGCCCAGGCAGACAGGCTGGGTAAACAATTAGCTCCAGCTCAAACGTTCAGGTCCTGTAGAAGAATCGGATGCTTGGCACTGGCCACTCTCCATGACATTCAAAATTTGGCTTTTCTCCAATCAAATATTTAAACATTTGTGATCGTTTGTCCAGCCCCACAGGCTCAATGAGGAATTTCTGCTCTATTCTGGTTTTGTAAATGGAGATACGGCAATTATTTACTAAGAACTTTGAAAAAATGTGCTTAGTTTTACAGCAAGGGTAAAGCAGAGTTTGTTTGAAAGTCATATAAAGGAACATGCCAGCAGCTACCAGCATAATACCATAAGCAATGTACACTTAGACAAAGTATAACTTGGAGCATTGCTGTCACAGACCCTTCTGTGTTCATTGCTGGTAGCAAACAGCTGGCTTTTAATGAAACATAATAGAGAATTTGTTATTTTAAAACTGCCTTTCTATGTACAGTCGTGCCTGCTGCAGTACAATGGAGAATTGTATCTTTATTCCTGCATGCTAGCAATGAAGGGAATATTTAGCAAGTGCTTGTTGAGTACTTATTTTTAAATACTCCAGATCAG
Source organism: Merops nubicus (assembly GCF_000691845.1). NCBI lineage: Eukaryota > Metazoa > Chordata > Aves > Coraciiformes > Meropidae > Merops > Merops nubicus. Next base: position 9,594 of record NW_008608808.1, on the reverse strand, counting down.
TAAAGTTAGTATGCTTTGAGCTATACATACATGTTGTACCTTTCCTATCAGGGCATCATGTTCATTATAACCCATGCCTTTCTCGTTTCAGATTGATACAGTAAGAGAGGCACAGTATTATCCAGGCTGATCTCCTGCATATCAACAACTCTTACATTCTACTGTATTTCACTTTATTCAGCCCATCTCTTCAGTTAAAGGAACTTGAGTAAGTTCTCAGGAAATGAACCTGCTCTATGCCACAGGACTGCTAACCCCAACATAGTATTTTTTTACTCAACATAGTAAATAAATAAATAAAATGTGGTAAACAACATACGAAAAATTGCAGGAAAATAGTTTTTGTAAGACATTTGAAGAAAATGAGAAAACAATTCCTTTTTTTTTCATTGTTTTCCACTTTTTTTGAGGAACAGAATCAAGCCACTCTTGTACCACTAAAATGGCTATTGTTTTCTTCAGCCATATACACACAAGACATTCAGAAAAGAACAGAGTGTGGGGTAGATCACTCTGGAAGTGTGTACACATTCCTGTAAAGAACATGCAACCTATTCAAAGGGTATTCTGTGAGAGAGGAGCTTTATCAGACATAAGAGTTGAATCTAAGGCTCAGTTTTGGACTTGGCCCTGCTTTGAGCAGAATGTTGGACTGGAAGACCGCCAGAGACAACCTAAATTATTCTGTGGTTCTCTAAATAGATTTAATGACTACTGATGGTCAAAACTAATGCTAATGACAGGTCAGCCCATGTACTACTGAGAGTAGACATCTCAGAAGGGAGCCGCTAGGAAGAAAGTTCAGGTGATCCGGAGGAACTGGTAAATGCTAGACAGTAGCCAGGTAAGAGCAAGGTAAATAGTTCAAGTTAAAGCTTTGAGAAATGTTGGCCTGCTTTTCCTAGGGGAATGGGACAGTTTAGGCAGCCTCCAAATCAAAAGAAAGGCATCTGGACTTCACTGGGATCAGGCTGGGGCATTAAGCTGATAGAAAAAGAGCCGAGTAAAAAGGTAGAAGAAAATCATACTCATTAACACAAATGTAAAACATCATAAAAGAAACTAGCAAAGCAACTAAGAGACTTGCAAAGAAGAAAGTGTCTACTTTTCCTTAAGCTAATACTCACTATGGAAAATAAGCAAGAGGAATTTGCCTGCTCATTAATAAACATGTTTGACCTCACTGATATTACTAAATTTAGTGGCAGGGTTTCTGTGATCAGACAGTTTAAATCACTTTTTACAACTAAGCCAGCAAGCAATGATCTCAATCCAACAGAAATTATGTGTCAAAAATGGCATTGCCTCTTTCTCTCACTGATAAGGGAAACCATTGACCTCAGATGTTTTTGAACCAGAGGATAAATATCTACTTAAAACATCTCTCTGCAATGTATGGAGAAAGTGACTTAGTCTGAGTGATGTAATCTGGATTTCCCACAGTAATAGTGAGTCTTTTTGAAAATTTAAATAAAACAATTTCCTAGACCAAAAATCAATATGGAAAATATACATATATATTAGCCTTTCCACCTAACAGAGGTATCATTCCAAGAGTTAAATATTATTGTTTACAGCTGTTACTACAATTAGTTATTTTAAAATCAGGAGTTTTCAAAAACTTGTCAAGAAACTCTCTTGACCATGACTGTCAATTCAGTTAGTCCTAAAGCAGAAGGAAAACTGTAAAGATCTGGAAGGTGAGGGCTCTATGAGTGTTTGAATAGGATATATCCAATTACCCAGATATCCGTGGGCTTTTCTGGTTGATTTCAATCCCAGATCTCATAACTAGACTGATGATGTATTTCACAAAGGATTAAAGTCATAATTAAGATTTTTAAAAACAGATTTTGTCAGCGAATTGACAATACTGCTATTGATGAAATTACAAGTTTTACAATTACAAGTAATTGTACTGATACAGGATACTTAGACTTTTAAGGCCTTTGACCACGACATATCTTGATGAACAGCTGAAGTATATATAGAAATAACCAGACAATGATGAACCAACATTGTGATCATTTTCAGCCCAAGACTGACTATTCTTTAAAAAGTCTTCCTAGCTCAAACAAGACCAGTGACCAGGGGCAGAGAAGTCCACTGGGTAGTGCAGGATGTCAGGCCAGATCACAGTGCTTCCTCCCAGCTATAAAACCCTCTTCAGGGGGGTAACCTGACTATCAAGTGAAGACACACCAAAGTGTTTTGCAGCACCTAAGGTACAGCAAAAGCTGGTACTTCTGGATGGGTCTTTCCTCATGGCCCAGGTCCACTACTCCAACCAGTGGCTGTATGGGATCCTCCTACTAGTGTACCAGGGTGAGGGCAGTGTCAGGACCTTTACTTCTGCTGGGTGTGGCTGAACTATCACTGAAGGAGTACCTGCATAGAGATCTGTGTTTGGTGCATGGCTTTCTCCTGTCCTGTCCCAGAAGGGTTCTGCCAAGGTGGCCGTAGAATGCTGCCATAAAATTATATGAGGTGCCTCTCAGACCTACTGTATTATGCTGTTGCTAAATGCAGGCAGAAGCTTACATGGTAGGGACCAGACAGGGCTATTTTTAGACACTCATATTTGAGTTTTGAAATGCACTCAAAGGCACACTGTGTCAGAAAAAAGTTGTAAGAAATCCAGACTGACTATAAATGTTCCTTATGAGATATGTCTCATCAAATGGCTTTCTTATCTTCTTGGCTTTGAACTGTAGATTGTAGGAATTAGTGCTGGGAAAGACCTGTTGGATTACCTAAACTGTGACATGATATCCAGGATTGTTCCCTTTCCTAATATTTTGCCTTACACAGTTTATATATTCTTGGGGTGGGTGTGGGGGTGCAGAAATTCCCCTGGGATACTATTTCACAACCAGTTCACACAGTCAGAATTTTTTTCTGGGGACTTTTAGTTCAAATATGTCTTTTCTTATCTCACTGGTTTATGCTCTTGTCATTGTGCTCTTTAGTGCCACATGAAATAAAACCTCCTTAGGGTCCTATATACTCTACACTGCAAGTGCAGACTGTTAGATTCATCCTGTGATAAACTCTACAAGTTTTCGTTATTGACCTTTAATAATTTTTTGTTTATTTTTTGTCTCAATCACCACCCATTTGTCTACGTCTCACATGGAACTAGGTAGCCAGAACTAAATAGAGTACTGCAGCTGCAGGCACAACTGAGAAGCATAAAATCACAATTGTTACCTTGCATATGAAAGATGTAATCTGCCACAAGGGAAGGAAAAGGATCATAGCTTAGTGAAACAAGTTGTCTGTTTGTGAGAAAATTAGCACTGTTTTCATAGCTGGACACACCACATTTGGAAAAAAAAAAGCCAGGCTTATCTTGACAAGATGTGAACCAGAGCTGCCCAAGAGCAATTCTCTGATGAGGAGCACTTAACTCTGAATGGTGTATTGCCACCTTTCAAAGCCAAATGTCCTCTCCACATGAGCTGTCTAGGCTGCCTCTATTGATGCCCAAGCGAAAATACTTCCAGATTGCAGTTCATTTCATAATAACTGCAGAATCTGACGTGGGTGGCATGGATTGTCCTCTGGAGACACCTCCTCTAACTTAAAGATGGCCTTCCTTAGGCTTCTGGCATAATGTTTAGGTGGCTAAAATTAGCTAAGGTTAATCTTGTTTACTTGTCTCCAGGCTAATCATAACTGCCCTCTCCTGGTTCTAATATGACTCCTCTTTACGTTTCAGACCAGAAGCCCCTATCAGACAGTCCCATGCATGGGCTGTGATGGCCAGACAGCCCTCCTGCACACCCTGGACCCCTCTGTTCATTCCTGAGGAGCATAAGTGTCATGTGGGCTCACAGAAATTCTACCAGCAAAGGAATATTTGATTGAGCAATTAAGGAAGATCCACTCATTAAAATAGTCCTAATCGCTGCTGCATTTTCCTTTTTCTTTGTCTCTCTAAGCTGAGGAGACACATCTGCTTTTGGTGTCCCCACTAGGCCTACATCCATTGCAGGATGCTCTTGCCACAAACACCACCTTCAACCTTCCCCTCCCTGAGGGAAGTTCTAACTCTAGGCTCTGTCCACGCTGCCAGACAGACTGCAGCCAGAACATAGTCTGAAATATGATGTGGTCCCTCACTTATGGGTCACACTGCTAACTTCAGGGTGCCTTCATGCTCTGTGCAACATGACCAGGCATCAAACTAAGTCTGAGCTCAGCATCTTACTAGAAATCCTACCAGTCCTTGCTGTGCAACAGGACTAGGAAAAGCCCTTCCCAGCGTTAGCCAAGCAACAACATTGCAAAGGCTGACAGGCAGATGGTGAAAGTTTTGACCCAACACTGCCCAGCTCACCTGCTCTGAAGGTGGGGAGAACCTTCTCCTTTGCTGTGTGCACTGAACATGGGCTTCTCTCTAAACAAGCTGGGCATGAGGCGAGTGTGGTCTCCAACAGGAGCCGAAAAGCAGTCTATTCATAGCTTCAATGACCTTCTAACTATACAGTAACTTCATGGGCACATACAGCACTTATAAAATGTTCCAGCTCCCTACTCTTAGCCAGTGGATTCTAAACCACCAGACGGAGCAGTGAAACCTACAGCAGAATCAAAATCCAGCAGATAGACACAGGGTAGCATGAAAGCAAAAACAATAGTGATGAATGTCATCCAGTTTTGCATAACACTGAAGATTCCCTTTTTCAGGAAATTCCTGAAGTTCTCAGGGAGTGCAGTTGCAGTGGATGTTTTATTTTTATGGTGCTATTTTGGGATTACTTCACTGTATTGTTATGCTGTTTATCCAAATGGTGAAGATGCAGTGTCTTACAAGAATCTCAGTCTTGTTGGAGAAAATCCGGGTGCCTGTTTTATTTCAACAAGTTTTCACTATCGTGATATTAAAGGGGCACTGTTAGTTTATCACTTGACAGAAATGTTTTCAGTAATAGCAGGGATTCCCATGACCTCTATAGTTCAGAACATACATAATATATACAGCTGTGAATTGTGAACCAAGCTGAATTCAAAATGTTGTTCCTCATTTTCTCCTTTCTATGCATCTCATAGTTTGATCAAAATTTTATGCATAATATACTCTGTTTCAAGCAAATATTTAGGGAATGCCATGCCCTATCTGACAGATATAGATAAATCAATAAGCCTTTCAACTGAGAATTTTGGAGGAGGAACTACAGAATTATTCCTAAATGTACTGTATTTTCAGTCCAATGTTATCTCTTGTGTTTCCCATATAGATTACTTTTCCAATAATTTTAGAAACTTTCTGTGAAGCTTGAGTTGCCTCAGGCAAAGCTGTTTATTTGCATGGTTATGTTTGCAGGTGGAACTATGCAGTAGAAACCACCCTTTGTTAGGATGAACTGCAACTAGATGCTCAAATATCCCTATTTGCCCAGGAAGAAGACGGACACACTGGGTGGGAGTCACTTCACAGAAATGAAGGCATCAGAAAGTTAGATTTAACCTCTCCTAAGAGACAGTGGAAAGAAATGAGTGCTTTTAAGGAGTAATTGTCTGGCCTATCTTATCTCCTATTTTAGGAAGTAATAAATAGCCCTCTGAGGTAGCCCCTAAAGGCCTGCAAAAAGAACCTAGAGTGGTCATGCCGTGCTTTTAGGTGTCTTTTTTTGGGCACAGGAATCCTCTCCAAGGCTGAAGTCCTCCACCCTGCTCCACTCCATCACACTTGCTGATGGCAAGATTTTTACCAGGACAGGAAGGACATTCAGCTGTCAGTTTTCCCACTTGGCAATCTTTTTCATAAACCAAACAACTCAGATTCTGAGTCCTCACATGCTTCCTTTAATTGCTGAGAGCAAAAGCATCTTGCTTCTGGGAACTCGAAATAACTGCCTTGCATCCACGGTCTTGGAAAACCTCAGAAGAAGAGCTCATTCTCTCTGGGTGGTGTCATCTTATGGTGCAACACATCTGAGGCAAATGTCCAGCCTTCCCCTTCCCGTCGTCACAGCACACAGGCATAGGGCAATCGCCACGGTATTGATCATGATGACACTGCACTGAGAGGGAAGATGCTCTCACACTCCTTGTGCAGAGTGAGGACGGAGGCACCAGAGCCTTCCTGAAGTCCTGCGGTGAAGTAGGGACAGAGATGGGCACAGGACTTGTTCATCCAAAGTCCCAGTCTGTATCCTCCTTGCCTTCAAAAGAGACTGTTTTCAAAAGGATAGAGAGTGTCTTCACTTAGAACTTCTTCCTCCTTCAGCTAGAAAGGGCTTTGGGAAAGAGGGCATCTGTGAGCAGAGGTGTCTGTCCCAGGGAAGGCAGAAGGAGCCTGCTGCATAGCTGCCAGGGCAGTGGGGAACTCCAAGGCCTTTTCTGCTGCATTACATCAGCAGTGAGCAATGGGAGGACTCATTTGAGCCAATTCTAGGTTGTCATTCTTCCTTCCAGACTCAGTGGCCTCTGAAATCACTCCATTGTCTGCAGCGGAATCTGGCACAGGCCCATAATGCCAGGTTACTTCACTTCCCTGCAGAATAAAAGATTTCTTCAACCATGAGAAATCATCTCCTGACAGCGCCATTCATTAGGGCTCCCACCTGTAGGACTGTTTCATTTTCAGCTTACTCGCAAGGTGCTGAAAAGCCAGCGTGTGTGTTATCACTTGACAATATAGCACAGCTAATACCTCTTCACCCTTACCCATGTTGCCACTTACTGCTCTTTGCCTCAACAATGGCTCACAGTAACCCTCCGATCTTGGGCTTCACTCTTCTTAAAAAAGCTTGTGCAGCCCCATTTCACCAGAGCTCTTGTTTCTTAAGAATTATACACATAGGGAAAAAAACCAAAACAAAACCAAACAAATCTATACTTGGTATTTTTTTCCTCTTTTGAATTTGAAAGTTAAAACAGAGAGAACTGGACAGTAAAAGTTAAAACAGAGAGAACTGGACTGCTGGAGAGAACTGGACAGTGGTTCATGTTTTCTCAAGGCAGGCAGTAAGATAGGCCAGACAAACTGTCTTTTCTGAGCTTCTGGTTCAATGTATGCCCTAAAAACAATATCTGGAATTTTTTTGTGGCAACCAGTTGTCTCATAAATCAATTTGAAAATAAATGTTCTTCTTCACAGCTTTTGGCATAACAGAGGTTTTGCCCAACACTTTCTTTAAGGTTTCATTCTCTGGAGTCCTGTGGACACCAGGCATTGTGGCTCGTAACATCTATCAGTGCTGTGCACAGAAGTACATAGTGTCTCATCATCTGTATAGCCAAAATACTGTGGGCTGGTAGTTATGGACCAGCTCCTGCAGTGGCAGGTGCTGTGCAACCATAAACAATCGAAGATGAAGCTTTTCTCTAGGCAGAAGTAGAAAGAGAGCAGCCACTCACAGGGAGATACACCAGGGAAGCATAGGAAGTGTGGTCGGACATCTCTAACTATGAACATTCACAGAGACTTTTTTTTTTGATGGAGTGCTTTCATCTTTTCCTGTTTAAGTGCCAATTATAGGTCAGACAAATTAAACCCTGACAGAGCCTCTTCCTCTTCAGTGGCAGTTAAGGTGAACAGAGTCAACACTTCATGTGTAGACCTCCACATGCAAATGTTGATGCTTTCAAAGATGTTTGTAGACTCATTAGAGATGCCTTAAGGCATCCCAACTAACTTTCAGCTGCTGCTCCAGAAAGGGAAGGTCTCTAGTCCTGTATTGTATCATGGAGAGCCCAGGGCACCTCAAACCCCTACAGTTAGGTGAGATCAGTCCCACCATATGTATCTTATCAGTGTCTTGCAGCACTGCCCCCCTCGCTGTAAACATTTCTATCAGTGTCGTATCTTCTAGGATTGCATCTATTTGAATTTCTGCCTAGAAACAAACAGTCCTTCTTTACTCAGTCAGAATATATTCAGTCACTGTAAATAAAAAATTGGAGAAAACATACAAAGAAGGAAACAATTATACTAATATTTACTCCTTCTTCCCACTGAGACTGTTGAAAACAGCATGTAAGACAGGAAGGTTAATACGTTTGAGATAAAGCAGGAAAGGGACACACGGAGAGTTGTTCAGTGGAGGGTTTGTGGTCTTCGAGAAGCGACTACTGGGCAATCTGTACTTTTTCAGAACAGTAAAAGTGATCAAGAGGCCTTGTTCAGTGTGGTGACGTACTGCAGTCAGGAAGAACTGTGAAGCTGGGAAGGCTCTGGAACACACACGGCAGTTGTGACAGGAGAGGCTGTATGCCTGTGGAAAGCAAAAGCCCACCCGAACCACTGCATAACCAAACCTCACAACGCCTTCATCTCCTACAAGAGACAGACCGCCTCCTCCATCCACACAGAGCAACAGAGGTGTGCAGGGCAAAGCTTCCTCAGCAGCTGAACCGTGTCTCTAATGGGGAGACAAGATGCGGAGTCCAGATAAGGAAGGGATCTTTGATTAGTATGATATTGCTGATGGAGGCTTACTTGTTAGCTGCCGAGTGATACTCTAGGTATCTTCCTCACTGTGGCATGTTCCTTTTGTAGTGGCCCAAGAGCTGCTGAAGTGATGTCACCAGTCTTAGCCTCCCCTGGACACCAATTGTATTCTCTAGCTGTGTTTCTGCTGGAGACGTTTGCCCTCTACCCCTGGGGATCTCTCCCTCATGTTGTAATTCTCCTCTAATCATTCATGGTTGAGAAAGACTTGTCTGAATAGTTACGATTTTTGTGGCACTTTTTTCCAGCGATCTGTTCAAACCTTTCCACAGACCCAAATGGGGGTGGTGCTAGGCCCAAGTAAATGCAAATTAGAAAACTCACACCTAAAGAATGTAAGAACCTGTAACATCTGAGCTCCTTGTGTAGGGTCCATACAAAGGGCAGAGCTGTTGCCACGCTTCAAGCTCTCCTGGTTCTTTGTAAGGGTAGCAGCAGGGTGAAGAGGTCAGTAGAAGGCAGCAAATAAATTGATTCCTGTGAAATTTGTATTTCCTATCTGGGGTAATGGTGGTCAGCTGGGAATTTTGGCAAAACCTTTTGTGGGTTTTTCTTACAGAGTTAAAACACATTACAGGATTTTTGCCTTCTTGGCTCCTATATTCTCTCTTCTTGCCAGATATCATTATAAGGATTCAAGAAGGATGAGTAATTAAAACCCATGCGAAGAATGCATCTAAGAATTAAATTCAAGTATCTGCCTGATGAGGCAACATAGGTGACAGGCTGCAGAGACCCTGCAGCTAATGCCCTGTGATGGCAGGAGGGACCCCAGGGGTTCACCCCACGCCTGGGGACGCTCTG
>NW_008608808.1:0-298 GCF_000691845.1 Merops nubicus | reverse complement strand
GGAAGGGACCCTGCCACACTGGGGACCCACATGTTGGGGACAAGGAGCCTGATGCTCTCAGAGGTGCTACCACTGCACCCCAAAACCTCTCACCTGGGTCCATCTCTGGGGCGAGGATGGATGGCCCCTGAGCTTCCCACAGTGCGCATACGACCAACGGGGGGGTGAGGGGTGGGGAAGGGGTTTCCTCAGGAAATAACTGAAAATAGAAGTAAAAGAGGGGGGGAGGAGGGCGGTGGGGGTGACACCCCACAGGGTGACGCCGCCTGGAACGGAGGGAAGCGGAGCGGAGACGGGC
>NW_008608807.1:0-24629 GCF_000691845.1 Merops nubicus | reverse complement strand
TCCCCCCTTTAATGTAACACGAGTTTTTTTGTTCTTGATGAGACTCTTTTAATACTTCCGAGCGCGGTCCCGAGGGTCCCGATGCCCAGCGGGGCCTGCCGGCGCTGGGCTGGGGGCCGTGCTGCCCGGCCACATGCGTTTGCTCCCCAGTGTTTTCAAGTATGTTTAAACTCGTTGTGCCGGTTTTCCAAACGCGCCAAATGTGGCACTGATGCCCGTCGTTTGCTACTGCAGTCTTACAGGTGCAGCGAACCTATTCTTCTAATTAAAAAAAGACAAATCCTAAGTATTATTTAGGCTATTTGAAGCATCACGGTTGTGCATGTTCAGCGATTCCTGATGGCAATTCTCAAAATAACCTGCAAGCTTGCTTCTGGAGCAGCCTATTTTCTTAGCCTACTACTTATTTTTTTTTTTAGTGTGAAAGTTTACTTTTCATGTAGATGGATATCCATACTAAATGTACATGTCTGCTTAATATCTTTTTCAACCATTTTATTCTATACACTTGCTCTAAAGATGCAGACAGTCCGACTCTGGTGACTGCTGTGCTCTTCACTATCAGTTTTTGTAGAAATTTTATTATTTTTTCTCAGAGCACGTGTAGTCATAATCAGTCATTGTTCTTCATATGGATTTCTTATTAAAAGAATCAATTTCCTTAATTTGCTTTCTGTCTTCCTATTAATAAAGCGTGTAGAAACTATCACCAGGCACCTTTCATCTTTTTAATTGAGAAGTAGTGCAAAGCTAAAAGTCTACCTTGGGTGATTTGACAGCTTAAAAAAATAGTTCTGTGAGAAATACAGCAACAACTAGCAATACTGGTCTCGATCAATGTTATTTTAAGGTAAAGAGAATAAGTTTACTCTGTGCTTCTGTCTTTCTAAACAATTTCCCTAACCTCTGTCTTGTTGAAGTATTCCATTTCCTCTTTCTGTTTTTGTTTGTTTTGTTTTTTAATAATAGCAAAGATTTGTATCCAGCTGCAATGCTTAAAAGCAAACATTAAAAACCCCAGGGGAATTGTAAGAACTGCTGTATAATCCAGCCCTTTATCTGTCTTCAGTACCAGACAGGAGTACATGGTGTCAGAGAGGAGAGATTTAGGTCACTTAAAGAATCACTGTCACAGATAATTAGCAAAAGTGATTTTTAGTATCCATTTGTAAAAGTATGACTTAACTGAGTTCGACAGCAAGGTTCACCCCTTTGCTTGCCTTGTGGAAGAACATACAAAGGAATATTGAGTTAGAATCAGGCTAGAATGAATTGCACAGGGACAGGGGATGAAAAGAGTAAAGGAGAACCTCCCCTCAGTCCCAAGGTCAGGACAGACCCACTCACTCTCTAAACTCCTCCTCAGAGAGGAGCCTGGGGAGGCCTGGATCCAGACTTGGCCTCAGCCATGGGCAGGTTGTTAGGAATTTCTAGCAATACTTAATTGGTCAGTGATCAGCCATTTGTTGGAATCAACAGAGTGACTAAAAGACTGAACACAGTTTCCCAAATCAAATCTCTCACACACACATAGAGGTTAACTGGTGATTGAGATGTTTCTTCCTCTGCAGGTATAGTAATTTGCCTACCCAATGATTTTTTGTATTTTACGAATTCCAATTACAGTGCATTACTCCTGTCTGCCTTTCACTGGCTTTACCAGTGGAGGGGCAGAGTCTGGCCTGAGAGGTGTCCCAGCTCCAGGGAGTTGCCAAGACTCATCCCCCCAGACCTCCAAGGAGCCTCACTTGGGATGGGTATTTACAGGGGCACAAGATGATTGACTTTGGTCAGCACTTTTTCACTGTGACCATCATGTGAGTTAGGCAATCCTGACACCTTTCAGCACGGGTCAGGATCCAGGCAGGAGGATTTTCAGTACATTTCCCAGGCAATCAGGAGTTTCAGGCGTGGTTTGGGAGTGTCTCATTGTCCAGCTCCCTGTACTTGTACTTGAGTTGATTATCTCAACTCAGCTGCTCTGGTGGGCGAGACCAGAAAATGCCAGACTGTCCTAGCTCAGTGCCCTTGCCATTAAGCCAGAACATGGTGTTGGCTGGGGCTGAATTGCAACATTGCCTGGGGGCTGCATCACCACAAAGTGAAAGGAAAATTAACTTTTTTTCTCCAACTCCACCATTTGGATTACTTTTTGTCATTGTATTGTGCTTTCACTCAGCCCCTTAAGTCCTTCTGAAATTCTTCAGCAGACCCATCTCTGCCTGACCCTTGAGCAGTCATTCATTTGTAAGTACTGATGGCACCAGGACTTCGTGCTCATCAGGGCCCTGACAGCAAGTTCCTTCCTTGCTCCCCTCCTTTTTCAGATTATTTAACTAGTTGTGAGCTGTTTTCACATTGTCTTAGCCACTAATATATTGTTACCTGGACTATTGCTAATTGGACTTTCACCTTGCCTGCTTTGTCTTGCCAGCACTCGTTTGTTTTTTTTTTTGCCAGAAAATAACATGTAAATGTTGTTTTGTTAACTTTCAACATCTGGTGAGATAGATTCACAATTGTCTGTAGTAATTTTTGCTCCTTAGAATCAGCAGATTATTTGAAACAAATGAACATTTCTGTATAATTCAATTATATCAAAAACACACATGGTGGTTTTTTTTGTTTTATTTGGTTAAGATGGTGTGGTTGTCTCTGAACAAGTGAAAAGCAACAACTTGGATGTGAAAGTTGCTGAGTCTGAATTGGAAACCGAAGAAAAAGGAGCAGAGAAAGAACCCACAAAGGAATCCGACAGCAGCATTTTGGATGTATCGTCTGATTGTCCAAGAGGTTTGCTTACAAACTCTAAGAATATTTGTGTTGTGTGACTGAGGAGGAGGGGAGGAGAAAACGTAGAAATAGCAGAGAAGAAAAGTGAAGGGAGTGTGTGAAATCTTGTTTTCCGTAGATCTGATAGGTAGGGATACTTTTTCCCATGCATCTGTATAAAGTGTTTTCGTAAGGTGTTGGACATCTCTTTCAAATGAGGTGCCATTTTCCCCTTACTAACATTTCTAGAAATCCCTGTGGAAATTCGCACATTCACAGTGAGAGAAGTCAAGGGTAGATGAGGTATGATCTACATCAGGCTCAGGTGCTGAAAGCGAAAAGACGAAATCTAGTGGACCTAAGTGCAGAAATTAAAAGCTTAAAAACTTTGAACCCTAGCTTTAAAACTCACCTCTGTATCTTGAGCCTGTTGATCAATTGCTGTCTTGCTTCACATCAGAAAACCTGAAGACTGAGCTTGTTAAATCATCATAAAGGTTTAAAATTGCTACAGAATCAGGGTGACTGTAAAGTGAGATGTTCTATGTGCTGAAACCTATAAAGCCGATTTATTGGATAAGCTGTCTCTCTTGGGCTTAGCAAATGCTCCACTCTTCCCATTGACTGATAAGTTGAAAAATCAGAAGGTGAATTTGGAGATTACAGTCTCCTAAGAGGAAGAAAAAAAATGGTGGAGTTCAATGTGCCCTGGCTATACAGTGAATAGTTGTTATTTACAGTTGGTCTACTTGCAGCTGGTATTTTAATTTTGCTAGACAGTTCATAGGATGTTTTTATACTGCTCTGTGCATGATTTGCATTCACTTAATGATGCAGAGCAGTGAAATCAGGATTAAATGGAATGTGAACTGTTCTTTTTAGCTTGTTTTTTTCAAAAAGAGAAATTCGCTGTGTGTCATTATTAAAAAGCAAATGCAAATACATGGGTCTTATTAAAGAATCTCTCTGGGGAATAATTTTACAGTCATTTGCTCTTCCATGGAAGTTAAAGGATACAAACAAGTGTTTCAATTGGTACTATAGTCATTCTCTCTAATAGTGTTACATTTTAAATGATGCATAGAAAAACAGTAGTAATTTTTTTTTTTTTTTTCACTAAGAATGTTTAACTTACAAATGTCTCTGCTCTTTAGAGAAACATATTTCAATTCAAAGAGATTTTGCTGGGCTAGAGAAACTAGCTAACCTAAAAGAAGGTGAGTTTACCATGGCAGTGTCCCAGAACACAGATCTTCATGTTACAGGTATTTACATTTTTTCTTATTTTTTCTTTTTAGCACACTACATATATCTATAATGCTTGAAGAGACGTTTAATAAAATGTAGCTTTATGATTTCTTCCCCTACTTATTGAATGTTGTACTTCCTTCAGTAAATACAAGGCCTTAAAGATTCCTTTCCACCTTTTTCCTCTGCATTGTAGCATTTCTAATGTTGGCAATGTGCACAGATCAGAGAAATGTTAATTCTAGCTATCCAGCAGCATAGTCTCATTTTTATTTTACTTCAAGAGCTGTGGTAATGGGGAAACTGATTGTTGTCTTTGCAATGTTTAAATAAATATGTCTTCTGGTTTGGATGGTTTTTTTTCTTCCCACTCTGTACTCATTTCTAATCCAGATGTATATTGGAGGACTGCTTTAGGTCTGCAAAGTGTTTTTATTACAGTATCTTTTATCTTTGATTATGTGTATGTGTTTAGTGCAAGTAGTGACAGCCCTTACAACAAAAAACTAGTTTCTATTCACAGATCAAACATCAGAGTCCACATAGGCTCTGCATCGTAGGGCTTTTGTGCCTTAATCATCTTCTAGAGTGGCAACTGATGCAAATCATAGCCTACCTTTGTGTCTGTTTAATGTTTATTATGCCAAAAACATCTATAGAGAGTTCATTCTGTGTTTAGCGAGGTAGATAACAAGTATCTCTTAAGTCTGGTACTTGTAGCATTTGTTGAGCAAAGTTAACATGTAAATCCATAGTAGTGACAAGAACTCATTCTTCCCTTGCCTATTCTCAGTAGTGTTTTTTTTTCTTCTGCCATGGATGTAGCATTCTTCTGCCATGTGCGTTAACGGACTGACTTGTCTTTGTTCCCATCACCTCGTGTGTCTGATGCTCAGTAAATCAGCAGTTAATAGAAAGCCTGATCAACATTAGAGAGCGCTGGTGATTTATTTGGTGAGCCCTAGGCTGCCTCTCTTGGCTCCAGTGGCATGGGACTCTGCGTGGATGCAGTAATCCACTCATAAAAAAGTCACAAAAAAGGAGTTTTACTGCTGTACAAGCCTAAGATAAGTTAATTATTATTATAGATGCCCATGTTGTGTGGCATGTTTCAGTATTAATCCCGTAGTATTCTAACACATAGAAGCTTTTCTGCTAAATTCTGCATGAGAGGTTGGTTAACATTCTTCAGCCTTAAGACCCAGCAGCAGATGTGTGCATGCTCTGATACATAATTCTATGTACAGTTCCACAGCATAGGTCTCCCAATAGCTTAGTAATATTTAGGTTGGTGCTTCAAGTGCTTCAAGACCCTTGATGCCAGAGAATCTTGCCTTTGCTTTTTTGTCCCTTGGCCAGATTTCCAAGAAGAAAAATAATTTTAGCATATTGTGTGTTACTTTTTTGGCAGCTTAAAAAGAAAAGATTCAGACAGTGGAAAGAAAGATACTAGTTCTAACCTCTTCACGTGGAGTTTCTTTGAAACATTGCAAGTCTCTAGACTTTATCTGTAGAATTCTGGCAGTATTCTTCAGAAGTTGCATTAGCCTCATGTTATTGGAGTTAAAAATACTAGAAAACAAAGCCTAAAGCTTGTAGAAGTTAATGGTCTTGAAACTAATAGTGTTTTGTCTATATTCTGTAGAGTAGAAAGAGGCAATCCATAAATCTGAAATTTGTATACACACGCAATAGAACATACCCAGGGGAACTGGTCTTTAACTCCCATGGATAGTGTCATCATTCTTTTTTCTCTTAGCATGCATCATAACTACATTTCATGTTTCTCATACTTGTTTATTTGTGTTTTCAGATGAAAAGAAGCCTTGTCCATTGTGTTCTGAAGAAAAATACAAAGCTTGCTATGGTCATAAACTCCATCGACACCTTCTGAATTTTCACTGGAAAGTTTCTGTTGAATTTGAAGGTAATGGCAATCAGTATTTGAATAGTAAATGGTCGAATAAATTGTGGATGTGTAGAACATCGTTCCATGTTTCATGTTTTTCAGTTCCTTTTGACTTCAGCATCTTGTCATCAGCTCTGAATTAGAACCATATTTTGACATAATGAATTTTGACCTGGTATGTAAAATGTAAATGTAAAATAGCTCTGTAGCCCCCCACAAAAGGGTCCTTTCCCCAGTGTGCAATGACAGTTGATGCAGAATTGAGGTATTTGCTTTGTTTCAGTTCTGCAGAAATGGGCACTGGCCATAAATCTGAAATCCAGCCCCTGTGTGCTTGAACAGCAGAGGTTCATGTACAGTATAAATAACAAAGAAATCATATGTGACCGGTTACATGATTTTACATCACATCAATTTTTGTACAAATGCTCCATCCATTACCTAGTTCATGGTAGTATTACCCAATGCATTATACTAAGATGGTCCTACATTTGCATTTAAATTCTGCTAGAGGTGTGTTTTTTAGTATTAAAATAGCCACAGGTTATGTTTGGGGCATATTGAGTTTTAATCTTTGTCCAAATCTGTTTCTGGTTTGTGTAAAGAAGCCAGAATGAGGCATTGTCTACAAAGGTAGGCAGAATTTTACTGTCTTTAGATACTGCTCTTAATTCTGGTGTCTTGTTTCTGGTTATTTCAGCCTTCAAAATCATTCTGTCCTTTAATCTTAGGGCCCTTCCAGTCTTGTTACCCTGGCTTCACACCAGTTCATTATGTGCTTATTCAGCCTAAAGTTTTTAACTCTGTCCTTCTGAGATCAGCTCTGTATTGTACATGCCAAAATAGTTACCACTGTGCATTTTCTCATTTGAAAAAAACAAGTGCTTGTCATGAAAATTGCTATACAATTTAAAATAGGTGTATATTGAAAATTATAAAGTTTTGGCTATATTTTTAATAATGAGACACACACACAGTTGGTTTTGACTCATGAAGATTTCATGATTGCAGATAAATACTAAAGTATTTACTTAGTATCTGTTTAGTAGCCTCACCTATTTTTTAACAAACTCTGTGATCTGCTGATAAGATGCATTAAAATCCCTACAAGAAATTTAAGAAGGGAAAGAAAGCGAGCTTTACATGTTGGTTTTTTTTGGTTGGTTGGTTTTTTGTTTGTTTTTTTTGGGGTGTGGGGTTTTTTTTTAAATAAAATGACCAATTAGAAGATGGTCAAGATTGAAGTGAGCTGACTGGAGTTCTGGTTTTGCATGCATTAGCTGGTGTCTTTGTTGTTCTTTCTTTAAACTGTGGAACATAGATTTTGTAGGACTCTTCACACAAGTGCTTCAGCCAGGTGACAATTCTTTTGTAAAATACAAGTACTTTTGAAAGCTATATACCTTATAGGCTGAAGACTCGATGTAGCTTTGTAGGATGCTAACAGACTTGCTAAAATGAATTGCCTGTGTCTAATTATTGTGCATTTTAAAATTTAAAATGTATAATTAGCTGCTAAATTTACCTGTGCAGAGGGTGAATGTACCAAATAACTAGTGATGTTCTCTTATTGCTGTCTTGTGGCAGTATTTAGAATTTGAAATGAGGCCATAAGGTATAGAACACCTGTATTGTTTATTCACTGTGCTGTGATGTGATGAGGATTTGTTTTCCAGGGTACCGAATGTGTATCTGCTACTTACCCTGTCACCCAGTAAAACCCAACCTCATCGGAGACCAGGTAAGAATGCTGAAGCACAGCAATACTTGTTATCCTGCAAGTCAGGGAATTGCCACAAGATAGGTCTTGCTATCCAGTGATAACCAAAAGCTCATCAGGCCAGAATATAAGTACTTATGTAAGCCTAGGGTAGTTGAATGTAGTTGTATCTCTTATTTTGGCGAGTAGCTGCCTAGATCATGTAAAACACTGGCAGTTTGGAGTAAAGAGCAGCTCTGTGTGAAAGAGACTAAGGGTTCCTCGGGCCAGTTCTTCCCTGAGTGCTGAGCCTCTGGAGTGCTGGTGGGGCTGAGCTGGCTGCAGCAGGAGGGCTCTGCCCGTGTCATTAGTTACACTCTCAGTCGACTCAGAATGTTTTGTGTGTGCTGGAGGGAGCAAAAGACGGGTGGCTTCTTCACACACCTCTGTGCAGGTATAGTTCTACTTTAACCTCTGTGTATTCTGAAACGACCCATATTGTACTTCCCAGACTTGGTCAAAGCTGGGGGCCCATTACCACTGCATCATCTGCTCGGCGACTATCACGCGGAGGACTGACATGATCGGTCACATCAACCGGCACGTGAACAAGGGAGAAACGGAGTCCAGGTTCATCACAGGTGGGGCCAGAGCCTCAGACATTCAGTCTTTGTGTACTGCCTGGCATATGCAATAACCATGGTACCTGAGTGAGAGACATAAGAAAAATTCTAAAACATATTTAGCTTTTCTAATGAGAAATCTGCCCTTAATATTTCAGAACATTTTTTTTTTTCCCAAAAGATAGTTGTGATTTAGTTTCTGTGTTGACTAGTTACTCAGTTCTTGAAGATAAATAATACTCCCTTCACAATTAGCTTGATGTTTTAAATACAGGCTTCTGTGTTCCCCCAAAGAGTGGGGGACACGGCATCCGTAAAGCAAAACCTGTACAGAGCTTGTCATGCCTCTATTTCATTGCCCTTCTTCGTAGAACAGTCTAGAGTAAATCTTTCAGCAGTAAAAAATTCTTTGCTTTCTATCCAAATTGTATGGGCATGGGTTCACAAAACAAGGCTGTGTTCTCTTGGTCCCAGAGAGTCCTGACAGGGGTGTGTTGTGTAGGGGGCTCTGTGGCTGGGGAAGGCCCTCCTGCTGGGGCACAAGGTTCAGAAAGGACCCCCTTGCTTTTTAGGCTCCTTCTAAAAGGGGAGCATGGGTGCAGCGGGATCCAGTCCTAGTCTCAGACTTGGTTGATTATTTATCTTCAAAGCATTCTGTGTGTAGCTACCTATTAAAGTCAAGATTTGCCTGTTTCAGTGCCCTGCCAAGGACTTCCAGGGACACAGATTCGCAAAGTTGCAAAAATTGGTAATTTGTTAAGATGACAAATGTAAACAGTTCAGAATTGCCATTGATAAATAACACTTCCTGCAAAAATCAAACTGGAGTTAGTAATTCCTGGGTAACATCTGACCAAGTCAGAGGTGCAAATTTTACCAGAGAGGAGTCCCTGCTTGAGGAGGAGAGTGGTCCAGGCCTGTTGACCTGTTATCTGAACAGCTGGAATTTGGTTCTTCAGAAATAGAGGAGTCTAAAGACTGATTTTATACCTATTGATGGGGCAGGACAGGTTAATGTCTCATGTGCTGATTGGCTCCTAGCAGACTAATGGTGATATTAATTAAGGGATGAGGCAAGGAAAGTCAGACCTTGCTACCAGCTTCTACTGTAGTTCTCTTGGTACAGCCTCTGGCTATGAGACTTCCCCGCAGTCCCAGCAGTCCCAGTGATTGGGACGGATCGTGAAGCTTCCAAATTGCCAGGTTGCAAAACTTCCAACACCTGGGCTTTGTCTGAGCAAAATGTTAATCCTCCCACCCCTACTCACTGTCAGGTAAATGATGAGCACATGAATTAGCCTCCTGCGTTCCTGTCCAAGGGTGGTACAACACAAGTGATGAACTGGCCAGCATTCCTGTTAGAGGCCAGGCTGGGCAGTTTTCCCACAAGGTGTCAGTAGTGGTAAATTACAACCCTACCTGACTTTCTGTAGAATTCAGCTTGTGTTTCTAAACTTGGATAAACTAGATGGAAAACATTTTAAATGGAATGCCAAATCATAAACGTTGCTTTTGTTTTGTTTGCTTTTGCAAGCTGTGTACAGCTAAGTAAAAAGAACATAACTGATCAGCTGCTGTGTAAAAATTGAGGAGTTTTGCTACAGCCCATGCTGTTACTGTTGAAAAATTAGTCTGATTTCTTTGTCTCTGTGTAGACATATGGATTTAATTGAGATACAATATGGTAAAGACAATCCTGGGAAATCTGAGGATGACAATTATTTCTGTTACCAATATGCAATTTGGGAAGAGAGGTTTAGTGTCTGGGCATCAGTTTGTATGTCTGAGAAGCAATAGTACAGAATCAGAAGATCACGGATTGGTTTGGGTTGGAAGGGACTTTTCAAGGTCATCTAGTCCAACCTGCCTGCATTGAGCAGGGACATCTGCAACTAGAGCAGGATGCTCAGCACCCCATCCAACCTCATCTTGAGGCAGTTTCTAGGGATGGGGCATCTACCACCTCTCTGGGCAGTCTGGGACAGCATTTCCTCACCCTCACTGTGAAAAATTTCTTCTTATATCCAGTCTAAATCTCCCCTCTTTTCATTTAAAGCCATCACCCCTTGTCCTGTCACAACTGGTTCTGCTAAACAGTCTGTCCCCATCTTTCTGATAGGCCCCCTTGAAGTACTCTGGTACTAGCAGTACCATCCAGGGATGGTGCTGCCCCTCTACCCTGGGCAGTGTTGCCATTCAGCCCCAGCCAACACCATGTTCTGGCTTAATGGCAAGGGCACTGAGCTAGGACAGTCTGGCATTTTCTGGTCTCGCCCACCAGAGCAGCTGAGTTGAGATAATCAACTCAAGTACAAGTACAGGGAGCTGGACAATGAGACACTCCCAAACCATGCCTGAAACTCCTGATTGCCTGGGAAATGTACTGAAAATCCTCCTGCCTGGATCCTGGCCCGTGCTGAAAGGTGTCAGGATTGCCTAACTCACATGATGGTCACAGTGAAAAAGTGCTGACCAAAGTCAATCATCTTGTGCCCCTGTAAATACCCATCCCAAGTGAGGCTCCTTGGAGCTCTCTGGGATGGCAGCGGGATGAGTCTTGGCATCTCCCTGCAGCTGGGACACCTCTCGGGTAGGTTTTTGTGAGGTTCAGGGTAGATCTCGTATAATTCAGATCATCCAGTGATGGATGTTGACAAAGGGAAGAGTGAACAATGCACTGTAACAAGGTCTTGTGAGATTTCAGAGATCAATGGGTAGCAAAAATTTACTGTAATCTGCAGAGAAAAACATCGCAATCATCAGTTAACCTCTATGTGTGTGTGTGTGTGCGAGAGCGAGAGATCTGATTTGGGAAACTGTGTTCAGTCTTTTAGTCACTGTTGATTCCAACAAATGGCTGATCACTGACCAATTAAGTATTGCTAGAAATCCCTAACAACCTGATCTGATGATTTCTTGTAACAGTGTTAATAAATCTCAAATTGCTGCTCCCTCACAGCTGTACAGGGCCTGGAACAGCACCCTGAACCAACACCACTGAAACCCCTCTGCCTAATTCTTCCTGACATGGACCATTGCACATGGCTGAGGCCAAGTCTGGATCCAGGCCCCCTCAAGCTCTTCTCTGAGGAGGAGTTTAGAGAGTGAGAGGGTCTGTCCTGACCCTGGGACTGAGGGGGAGGGTCTCCCTTACCCTTTTCATCCCCTGTCCCTGTGTAAATCAGTCTAGCCTGATTCTAACTCAATTTTCCTCTGTATGTTCTTCCATGGGGTGATAAGTGTGAACCTTGTTGCACTTTGAGAAATTAAAGATCACTTTAGCTAATATCTTTGACAGTGATACTTTTAGTGACCTAAATCTCCTTTGTGACACATCCATAACATATTCCATAGCTTTTACTTAAATGCAGTTAGTGTTGTGAAATAGATTCATCTCTTAGTTAATATGTTATATTAAAGTGCTGAAATGGTCCCTATGTTTGTGCTGTCTATACACATTTCATGGCACTGTTTGATAACGTGGATCAGATCAAGGATTTTAAGGTATTTTTGCAGTTCTTTGATACATGTTCAGGAACTATGTTAATAAGGCTTTAATTAATTAGCAATGTCTTATGTTTGAACGTGCAAACCAAATATGCTAAGTCTCAGGCTTGGGGACTTGCTTTCTTAAATGTGAGTGGATACATAGGAGCCTAACTGAGAAACAAATCTGATGTTTTATGGGAAGAAAATTTTGCCAGAGCTTGATCTTCATCTGCCAGTTTTACGATTAGAAGGTAAATTGTTGCCTACTTTTTTTTTCCCCTCCACATACCTCTTAACCAATCCATGTGCTAGTTGGATTGCAGCATAACCCAGACCTCTTGTTACATGGAAGCAAATTTCCAATTTAATTTATCAAATGTGCCAATGTTAATTTTAATCCTCCCTAACTCCTTCCTTCCCCTACAATTGCTTTCTTGTAGTTCCTGCTCCCAAGTATGCTCCTGAAGTGGTGAAAGAGTCAGCCACAGATGTGCAGGTTCTTCCCAACTACTCCACACCTCAGAAAACAGATTCCTACTTTAATCCTAAAATGAAACTCAACAGGTAAGAAGAGAACAGGGAGTGGGGGGATGTACCAGAGGGGCAGTGAGTTTGTACTGAAAAATACTCATTTTGAAAAGCAAACCCTGCAAAACTTTCATCCAGAGGGCAGGAGAAGTAGTTTTCCATCAGAAGACGCTTCTTGACAAATGACATTTAAACCCAGGAAGACAACATAGAAAATGTTCTCATTTCTGAAGCAATTACCTATTTCTGTAATGAGTAGTTTATGAAGAAGAATGGGATTTGGGGAGGAGCACTCTTGAAAAATAACTTTATTGTATACACTTAAGATGTTTTTCTGTGAATCTCCAGAAGATACCATGGATAGTCACTGCTTGCTCTCCTTTAAAGGAACAGCAGCGTACCTAGAATTCACAGTTTTCATATTCTAGGCATTTTTCTCTTTGGGACTCAGATTCTCTCAAGTGTCTTCTTGTTATTTGCATTTTTTAAAATGAAGGAAGAAACATTGTCTTTTTTTAAGGAGTCATAAACGATGTCTGTAGCACTGCTGAAAGGTATGAGTTTTGACACCAGAGCATGGGAGTGTGCTGCAGCCCATGCCATCCACTCGTGTCTTGAGCTGTTAATATCTGAGCTTCTGGGTATGAAGTTAGCCCACACAGGCCTGTGGTGTTTGAGTGACCAGTAAGTTGATTCAGGATCTTACCTTATGAATATCCCGCTGTAGAATTAAACTTTTATGGGTAGTTGAGGTTTTTGATTTGCAATTTTTCTGTGTTTAGCTTAAATGTTGTAGTATTATGTTCAAGGGAAATAAATAGTGAGAAGGAAGGAGAACTACTTACTCCGCTTACTTACAATGACCATTCTTTTTTATATTTCCAAGGCAACTGATCTTCTGTGCACTAGCTGTTCTAGCTAAGGAACGTGAACCGATAGAATGTTTGGATGCTTTTGGTGCCACTGGTAAAGTCAATTTCTTTAATCTTCTGGCTAATAACCAATAGTTTGAACCTGCAGAAATCAGTAGTAACTGACACCCGTATTCAAAAACTAATGGGGGGCATGCAAACTTCTTCTGCCTTAGGTAGGCAGTCATAAGCTTCCATACAAAAAAAAAAAAAACCAGCCACCAAGAGCCTGGTATTAGGCCTTTTAAAAAGACTATAAATAATACTAAATCAAAATTTAGTGTTCTCCTTATTCAGTTGCTGTAATGTCCACAAAATGGCATCTTCCTGAAGTTGTGTCCAACATCACAGGTCTCTTATGACTATTTAGCTGTGGAATGTGGCTGCAAAATCAACCCATGGTTTAAAAATGGTGATGAATCCAATTTTTTTTTTTTAACCAGCATCATCTGTTAATTGATTACAAAGATTCTGAACATGAACTGAATATAAAGTACCTACATCAGTGTCTGTTAACCGTCTGGAACAAACATCTGAAGGGATCTGGATTGCTGCCTCATTACCAGCCAGCTGCTGTACACTCAAGGTCACAGCTGAGAGCAGCAGTAGCTGCTTAGCATTTTGTGTAAAAATTCTTGATAGTGAACTTCTCGCCCTTCTGAACTAGGCCAGTCTTCCCAAGTGCATCCTGCCCTGCACTTCTACAGCACAATCAGAGACTTCACTGCCAAAGTCAGCAATAAACGCTTGGAGGCAGCCTAAAAGTCTTCACAGCACTTCTTCTCATGTGTGTTTTATGGTGGTCTGTCACAGGAGCCTGGCCACTACACCCAAGTGTTAAACAAGCCAAAGGGCTCTCCTGCAGATTGTGGGTCCTGCCTGCTGCAAAAAGTACCAGTCTGTCCTTCTGTAGCACCAACTGTCATAAAAGAAGGTGCAAAATAGATTGTCCCTTTACATTCCCCATTGTCATTGTGCTGAGGCAGAGAGTCACCAACACGTTTGTGCAGGAACATGAGAAAATTTGCACCACAAACTCTTAGAATTTTAAAAGATGATTGTCTTAGACAGTTGAGCAACCCAGAAGCCAACTCTTTATTCTGTTATGGAGTTCTGGTTCTATCTTTCCTTAGGTATAATGGGATTACAATGGGCAAAGCACCTCAGAAGTTCTGTGAGAGTTACAATTAATGATTGCAATGAGAATTCTGTGGCAATGATTCAGGAAAACTGCCTTTTAAACAAAATGAAGGTGAAGCTGAACACTAAGGACGAAGACAATGATGAAGCAATGGGAGATGGAGAAGAAAATACTGATACCATTGAGGTGACAAAAATGGATGCCAATGTTATAATGCATTTGAGATCATTTGATTTTATGTAAGTGCTGAATGTTTCTGTTCATAATTTTCTGGTCTGATAATGATACAACCCACCTCATTTCCCAGTATATGATTATTTAGGAATTTGGAGTGTAAGAATCAATCAACAGTCACTTGCTGGTTTTAAATGTAATTCTGTTGTCCCTGAAACAGTTTAGTAACAGAACTTTAATCTTAAGCATTTTAGAAATGGCTGGAAAAATATTAAAGCCTTCTGACATCCAGAAGGGACTATAAATGTAATGAAAATTTTAAGCTAAACTACTTTTTTTTTTTTATAATTGTCTGATAAAGAGAAATGTCAAAGTAATCTTTTTTAAAAAACAACTTTTAATTAGTTTTAATTTAATACCTTGGCATATTGTGTAGGATTTTATTGCATCTCATTTTAATCCATTTTGCAGCATATTCATTTTCAATTAAAGCAGGCTAATTCTTCCCAGTTGGGTTTGTAGATGCACACAGTCAAAACCTATACAGACATCAAGATAAGTGATTGGATTTTTTTGGTATTGATTAACAGCAAAATCTAAGCAGCAGGTATTCAGACTGAAAATGAGGCTAATTATTTAGTACATAAACTTGAATGCATACAGTTTGAAGCTATTTTTGGTATTAGAAGTTTCCCGTTTTTGTAAGGATAAAGGTAAGAATCAGATGGTGACTTGAATTGGTCAGTGGGTCAGGATGAAAAAAAAAAAAAATGGCACTCGCTTGCTTTGTAGTGGGGGATATTTTCCAGCAGAGTGCTTCCCTGGTTCTTCCAATTTGACACTTCAGTATTCCAGAGGAATTCATGAGAGGTGTGCTGTAGATTTTAATCACGTTTCCACCTTTTGTTTTAAATATGACCATAGGTGAAGATTCTATAATAGTGTTCTTCTCTGTTTAAAGCTCAACTTTTGAGCATTTATAGCTACTCAGTGGTACTTCCTTTCTTTTCAGCCATTTGGACCCCTTTGGAACTACTGTGAATTACCTGGATTCTGCCTTTAGAAATGTGAGAAATCTTGGAATTGTGTCACTGACGTCCACAGACATCAGCTCTCTGTATGCAAAGGCTCAGCACGTCGCCCTGCGCCACTATGGCTGTAATATTGTCCGAACAGAGTACTACAAGGAGCTGGCAGCCAGAATAGTAATTGCTGCTGTCACAAGGTATTGCTAAGTCAGCTCAAATTGTGGTAAAAACTTGACGAGAAAATCATTAGCGATAAAACCTGTAAGACTGCTGCTGTAGGCTGTGTGTGTTCAGTTTCCAGGATTCCCTAATTCTAAAAGCCAGACTTCTTATTACAAAAATTGTTTCATATTTTATGTGTGCTGGGATAATGTAAATGTTAAACTAAAAGGCTGGGCAAGGTGATAATGCATAGATAGGGTAGAGGTGTGGAATTGTGGGGAGGTTTTCTGGTGGTGGAGAGGGTTGGCAATAGGAAAAGTAATACCCAGACTTGCATATCTGCAAACTCTTCATTCCTCTGTCAGTTTCGTAGTTTTAATGCTGTGTAGGACTTCGCAAATGTTAATTAAGCTGCTTGAATGGCTTCTAACTAAGCGTTGCAGTAAGACTTGCTTCAGTGGAAGCTGATGTTCACTTCAGATCCTCATGCTTGAGGTTAAAAAGATACGTGTGATTACTGTCTTGTCTAATTAGTCATTTGTGTATAGACATTCTCAGTAAATTGAGTCTGTTAAATAAAGCAAGACATAAAACCTGATCTCTAGAAAGATTTTCCCCTAAAAGGGGAAAAAAAACATAAAGGCCAGAGGATGGGACAACTGCTCAGGAAACACGGGGGAAAAAATAAAGCATGCAGAGATTTTCAGCATGCCAGAGCAGAAATACAACATGAATGGGTTTAGGTTTAACTTCCCTGTGCATGGGAAATTGCTCCCTGCAAGAATATTCTTAGTTACAGACATGCTACTCAGTTGTTCACTGGGTTATATGGTCCAACTCCCCTAAAGATTTCCTCTTCCTTCTCAGTGCCTAGCAATTCAGGTGGTGCTCACTTGCCTTCCCACAGTCCGTATTGAATGAACATTCGACGACCGCCCATCGCGTGTATCCATCCACATTTCTGCTTTCTCTGATTTTCATTTAGTTTATATTTTTTGTTACAATACCCTGGCAATAGGAAGGTACTTGGATAGAAAGATGACTTAGGTGGCAGACCAATATTTCTAGACATGATAAAAAGAAGTAAACCAAGATTTGCTGAGCCTTACCAAGAAGTAGACAAAACTAGGTACTGAAGAAACACTTTCTCCTTATCACTGTCTCAGATCACTAGTATCTCTTTCTAGAGCATGGATGAGCTCAAGAATCTTTCAGCAGGTTCAGGTGACGTGGCAATCTCAGTTTGCTGATTTCAGTACAACGTGGTTTTGTGTTTGTGTTTCCTCCCTAGAGCTGCAGCTCGCTGTAACAAAGGCATTGAAGTTCTACTTGCAGTAGCTCTAGAACATTTTGTTCTAGTAGTGGTCAGAGTTTTAAGAGGACCATCTCTTGCGGATGATTCAGCAAGGAAGATAAGATACCTCATCCACTGCCAGTGGTGTGAAGAGAGAATTTTTCAGAAAGAGGGAAATATGTTAGAAGGTAAAGGGCTTTTCTTCGGCTCTTTCTAGAAGGTCCAATTCCTGTGTCTCCATTGTGTGCTTCTGTACTAGCAGGCATTGCTTATATTTACATCCTTTCAGTAAAGTACTAATTGCCTTCAATGTAACAGTGAATGTACCGTGTGAGATGGAGAGGGTATGGTGCTTTATGTTAATGACTTAGATTAGTTGTCTGCATGGATTTTGCTGGAAATATACTGGCTTTGTTTCTAGACGGGCCACACTCCAACTAGCTGTAGCTGCTGAAGCTGGCAGGATGCCTGATGTGTCCATGGATCTGTCTTTTAACACTTGTTGGTAAATGAAGACAGCCTCTAGGTTATAAACCAGCTGTTCGTGGGCTGTCTCTACACACAAGTTAGCAGAGGTAGGAGACAAAACTGAAACTAGGAGGTAGCTGTGAGCCACAGGGTAGTTTCAATGAATATAAAAGGAAAAACCTTGTTTCAAAGTTACAGGTTCTTGGCTGTCTAACTACTAACTGGTGGTGTCTTCAACTGTCCTGCTGAGTCAGGTGCATGAGTATTCAGTGAGCTTGTTATGAAAAAGATTTTTTAAATTATATATAAAGTCTTAAGAACAGGGATGAGTAACTGCTAAGTGCAGTTATGGCAGAGATCTTAATTAGAAAATCAATTGTTTACTTAAGGCCTTAATTACAAGCAAGCTGACTTAGGAAACGTGTAGGTGTGCTCTGTTTTGTAGATATAATTGACTGATATCTGAAATTTTTGTTGATATTTACTGTTAATCTGAATGTCTACTTATGTAAGTGTAGGAAGCCTAATAATCTCCTTGGTACTTGAAATCTGCCAAGAAACATAGGAAGTTACATGGCTTTTTTTTTTTTTTGTTCCTTTCAGTGTTTTAAAAATTATTAAAGATCCAAGTCATCAATCTGTAAATTCTCTTAAGTCCTGCTTGGCAGAAGTGTCACGTTTCTGCTATTGCTTGCCCTTCCACATACCTCCAACTGAAGCAGGCTACTACTTCATTCTATGTCCTCTCTCACCAGTAAAGTAGGCATTGCTAATTATGTCAAAACGACCAAAATCCTCTTCTTCTGTTGTAGAAAACCCTTATCAGCAGCTGCCTTGCGACTGTCACGGCAGCATGCCTGGGAAGACAGCAGTAGTTCTTGGTCCTCTCTGGTGAGTTCGGAACACTATACAGAATTGGAGAATAATTCAGGTTGGAAGGCCCTCTGGAGGTCAGCTATTCAGTCACAGAATAAAAATGCCAGTCTGCCAGGGGTTTTGGCACTGCAAAAGGTGGTATAGCAATTGGGAGGAATCCAGGGAACATTTAATTGATTTGAATTTAGCAGAGTATTTGGTTTTGCTTTTGTCCATGGAGTTCAAACCAGTTAATAAATACTAAGAAAGTTGCTTTAGATTTCACATTCAGTGCAACTTATTTCATGCATCCTGCATGGGATAACCTGACTGTGTGTTCCTTTAGTGGCCCAATTTTAAGCAGCAGTTTATTACTTGATATTTGTGGAGCATTTATTCAGTAAATCCTTACATGTGCTGACAGTAGTAAATAATACACTGCTTGATAATTAATACTTAGAATTTTATCTTGTGACATACAATAAATCCTTTTGTTAAGTCTTTTAACCATTTCATAGTATTAAGAATGGTTGAGAATTGACCTGACCTTGGGGGTTAAATGACTTTCAACATAAGGCAAGTCAGTGGTGAAAATAAAATGACCACTGTTGAGATCTTGATTTTTGACACCAGACCAATGTTACTGTCATTGGAAACAAAGCAATTCTGTGTTGCCAGGTTAAGAACACAGTCAACCTAGTGCAGCACTTCAGCGTGACAAAATTGCTGATCGTTTTGGGCGAGAGTTTTTTAGAGCAACTTTCTTCCTTTCATTGGGAAGTCTTTAACTGTTCACTTGTCTTGTATTTTGTAGGTCTGGAGCCCTGTTCAACGCTGGATTCCTCAGGAGAATGTATTTTGAAGCTGTCCAGCATGGTTTGGATGAAGCTCAGTCCCTCTTGAAGACAATTGTTTGCGAAGCTGAGTGCACAACTTCAAAACCTAATTCTACCCATACTCCTTGTGAGGAGAGCAAACAAGGTAAGCAAAATGGCAGACCGTTCACAAAAAGAACTGGCTTGGTGGTTATTTAGAGAGGTGCTGCTCTTGGGTAGCTTACTGCTAACAGCAGTGTATACATAAAAAGGTCAAGAAAGTGTTGTTTTGAATGTGGTATGGGTCTTGTCAGCTGTTCTTTGGTGCTACAAAAGGAGAAAGGTTTGTCAGAGGCAGAGCACTGTATTTTTGCATGTATGGCAGCTCCTAAACCAAATAAACATAATGCAATGTCACGGTGTAGGCCCAGCCAGTAACTAAACACCCTGAAGCTGTTTGCTCACTCCTCCCCAGTGGGATAGGGAGGAGAAAATACAACAAAAGGCTCCAGGGTTGAAATGAGAGTAGGTTGCTCAGAGCTCTGTCCAACCTCACGTGGAATGTTTCAGAGACTGGGCATCTACCACCTCTCTGGGAAACCTGGGCCAGTGTCTCTCTGCCCTCAGTGCAAAAAAAGTTCTATCTAGTCTAAATCTCTCCTCTTTTAGTTAAAAACCATCACCCATCACCCCCTGTCCTGTCACAACAGGCCCTGCTAAAAAGACTGTTCCTGTCTTTCTTACAGGCCCCTTCAGGTAGTGAAAAGCTGCAGTAAGGTCCCCCCAGAGCCTCCTTTTCTCTGGGCTGAATAACCCAAACTCTCTCAGCCTTTCTTTACAGAAGTGTTCCAAAAATACTATTTTGCAGAGGCACTGACTGACTTGGCTTTGTCCAGGGGTGGATTCACCTTGGAGCCAGGGGAGCTTCTAGAAGCTTCTCACAGAAGCCACCCCTGTGGCCCCTCCCCTGCTACCAAAGGCCCACCACAAAAACCCAACACATGTAGGCTGGTTGACCACCCTGAAGGGGATGGAGGTACTGAGTGTCTGCTGGTCCTTTGGTCCCGATCCCAGCCCGAGAGCATGTGCTGTTAGGAACAGAGGGTCCCAGCTGTCATGCTGCACAGGGACTGCCAGGACCTGGTGTCATTTCTTTCTCTTGAACCCAGGCATGTCACATTTTACTGTCTGGCACCAGAATTAATTTTTAATTTTATTTTGTATTCTAGAAGAGTGCGGCGTATATATTAAAACATCAAATACTTCTCCAGAATCCCTCTTGATACACGGTAAGTCAATCATTTTTGGTGTAGCTCTAGCAGTTTTAAATAAAACTATACTTTAAGCAACAGCTAAGCCAACCTAGTGCTCCCCTGTTTTTTTAAAATTAATAATACTGGTACTTGTTATTTATTTCTCCACTAAATACTGATTTTACTTTACCTTCATGTTTTACTTTTACCTTTATCATATTCACCAGTAAAAGCAGAATGCTAAATATTCCCTGAGGCCTTTTTGGCTTTGCTTCTGATTACTGAAAAGGGCACATTAATTAAATGCAGTCGCTTTTAACTCCGCAAAACCCTACCTTAAAAAAACAGACACGAAGGTGTAGTTGCTACATGGCTTTTTTCTCTTTAATGTATTGTCTTTGGCTTCACTGGTGTTTTTTGTGGTCTGACTGAGTATTTTGCTGGTATTTTTTGTGGTCTCACTGAATGCTTACTGGTTTTGCTGGCATTTTCTTTGTGGTCCAGGAAAAAGGAAAAGCGACGAAGGGGTTCGGAATGCAAACAAGCGGCTAAAAGCTGAGAACAGTTCTGAACACCCTGCGTTCTACTACAATATCCACAGGCACAGTATTAAAGGAATGAATATGCCGAAGTAAGTTCCAGTCTTACATAACGCCAGCCTGTAACTTGCGTGGAATCAGCCTTATAAGCATTAACTCCTTTTGAAATGGGTTTGTTTTGTTTTTTTTCCCAGGTTAAATAAATTCTTAAGCTATCTCTCTGAAGCTGGGTACAGAGTGAGCAGAACCCACTTCGATCCCATGGGAGTCCGGACGAACGCGCCGCTGGCGCAGTTCAAGACTGTGCTGCTGAAGTACAGCACCCCCACCTACACCGGGGCGCAGGCCGAGGACGCCGACTTCCTGGAGGACGACAGAGCCGCAGTCGCCGTGTTCCCCAAGGACTGCGCCCCCCACTACACGGCCGAGTAACGCCCGGCCCTCCGCCCTAGCTCAGCAGGCTGCAGGTTTGCAAGCACCCCCCGTTCAAGTAAGCCAGTACTTCTTACCGAACTGGATTTGGAAAATTTGAGTTGTCTGCTATCTTAATTTGAAAAGATGTTTTAGAATTAGGTAGAACGTAGTCCCGGTCACAGTGCGGGGGCCAAGGTCCCATTCCCGTGGGAAGGTCTCCCGGACAGTTCCTTGCTTTTACACCTGCACCCACTTTCACCCTGAGGCGCTGTGGCTGCTCCCGAGTCTTTGTCCCAGCCTTGCTGCTGGCACAGAAGCCAGAAGGGTAGATGAGGCCAAGAGTCTTACACATTTCTAAATGTGAGCTTAATACAAAATGGAAGATTCCTAAAACTTGACTGCTGACAATTCAGAGGTCATGTTAAGATGATAAAATATCACAGGATAAAATGTGATCTGAGTTTAAACAAGCCAGAAAGTCCTGACTGGGCATGCTCCTAACTCCAGATTGCATGTGTAATTTGGCATTGGGTTCTTTTCATAGTGCTGCCTGCAAGCAAGGAGCTAACACAAATGGGAACGGAAAGGAACGCTTCCGGGACTGTTCCTGAGGCTTCAGTTCAGAACCAGACCGGTTCAGAGTCACCCTCAGTAGCTGTTTGTTCAGGGATTACTTTTGGTTGTCTACTGCAAAGAGATACAGTGCTAAGGCACCACACGCTGGCGTTGCAGGTGAAGGTTCACGATGAAACTGTCAGTAAGACAGTCTTGGCTGTTAAAAAGAGCTCTCCTGTCCAGGAGCAAAGGCGCTGTGTGTTGGTTGTCCATTCTGGGTTCCTGAAATATACGGCAGCATTCCAGCCAAAGAAGCTTGACTTTGTCCTTTCTTTCCCCGAAACTTTTTCCAGACGCCTCGGCACGTTTCACTTGGTTCGGCAACGACTACCAGAGCTGAACTAGTCCTTCGGTATTTCACAGGTCTGGTGTTCAGCCTGGCCCCAGGGCTCGGTCTGTGTAGGAGCAGAGTCTGAGGGGTGGTTATTTGTACCTGGCCATCTCTGAAACTTCACAGCAGGAGTTATTTCTTCTCACTCATTGAGCATCAGCCAAGAGTAACACAACTGACACACTCCTGACTATGCAAAACTTCCTCAACTATTAGGCCAGAATTAAGTTATTGCCTCTTACACCATCTTAAATTCAGGACCACTTTGGTAATGAGTTATTTTAATTCTGTCTTAATTATTACCCCCGAAAGGGATAACAGATTGCACTTCAGCAACAATAATACAGCAACAAGCTCACTTCAAAAATGTAGTGCTTATAGTTCTTTTTCATAGATAACTTAGAATCAAGTTGGAAAGGTAAATGCAAGGAGAAAGAAAAGTTAACATTCCTTAGTTGTTCTGAACTAGGTACTTACAAGTGGGGAGACTTGGAAGGCTTTGCTTGCCAGTAACACTGCTCACTGCAGTGCTAATGGAACTGGGATAGAACCAGTCATAAAGTCGGTTAACTGGAACAAAAGAGAGTGCTCCAATTACAATAAAGTAGGCTAAAAAGAAAGTTTAACTGAAGTCTGTTGTGGGAAATATTTTTGATTACTTTTACAGCATCTTTTCTAAGACAAAGCAATTAAACTGGGACAAGGAGTTCTTCAGTGATCAGCAGCAGCAGTGTTCGTTCAGTGGTTGCCTCAGTTGTTCCGCAGGTAAGGTCAGGCCTGCACTAACCAGTTAACAGAATGTTAGTGCTGGTTCAAGGCTGTTGTCTGGGGGCTTTTTAGCCTCAATTCTGTTAAAGGTGTGACTGGTACCTTGTCCTCATGCCATATAGAAACCGGGACTGGGGAACACGGCAGCTGCTCAGCTGTGCCTCAGACAGGTCCCTAACAGTACAGCAGCATGTCCCAAAACTTTTCTGACCAACATGGTTATAGTAGTAAATAAATCAGGATAATGCAGGTGTCGGTGACAAGATTACTGCTGGTTCTCTTTAAATTCTCAGAGCTGGCTGCTGCTGTACCACCAGGCCTGAAGCAACACTTGGGGTAGTACTTGGCCAGGCACACTGTGCCATGGTCACTAATGACAGGCCTTCAACATGCAGCAAATCTTTGTCAGATCAAGGTCTTGCTGCAAGTGGCTTGTGCTGAAGGGAAGACCTGAACTTATTAGCTGCTAGAACCATTAGGGTACTGAAATCAGTACTGGGTTATCACCATGCTGGAAGCCAAACACCAGAGGAGAATGGAAATTAAGTTCTGGAATATGATCTCATCACCATTGTGGGTAGTACAGTGGTGCCTGCAACTCTTAGCTGAGGGGCATGACCACCACCCACTGCATGCAGCAGGGAGGAGCTGCCCATGAGCTTCTGTTTGGCTGTGATTGGCAGAAGCCCTCAGGGAGTTAAAGCTGTTCAAAGAAGGCTCTGAATGTCAGCACAGGGAGCAGCAGAAGCACAGGCAGAAATAGACCTCCATCCACTATCAAGAGAGTGCTCATGTTCAGTACAGCTCAGGAAACCCTACTCAGTGCACACAAGCATTCCCTCTTAACTGAAGTGGTAATAACTGTAGATATCAAACAAAGGAACAGAACTTCACTTTTTAAAATGATGTACCTCAACCCAAGTGATTTGTTGTAATTATCCCACACTGTTTACTGTTGAAGCTGCTCAATACTACAGTTCAACACAACCACAGCTGTTGAGTTGAACCCAAGTGCTGTGGAAATTCTTCACCTCCTCTCGCAGGCTACAGGATCTGAACAGAACAGCAGCACCTACAGCAGGTCCCTGGAAGAGCTGCCACCTTCTGTGTACCTCCATATTTCTGATTCAAGGCACGTGACACGCAGAGTTCAGCTGGTTTCAAGGGGCTGCAGTGGTGCTGGGGCCAGGCTCAGATCACACCAGTGATCACCAGAGGTCAGCGGCACCTCCTCACCCTTCCCTCTGGATGGCCGCAGACATGGCAGCACCAACAAACACTAACAAACCCTGCCCACAGGGTTTCTCTTAGGAATCACAAGAGGAAGCAGGAGCACTGGAATTTCCAAGAGGTCATTGGTAACATTTTTGCTTTTATTGTCAATTTGAGAATTCCAGTGTGACTTTAGTTGGCTACTAGAGCTATTAGGCTCACCCGTACCTAACACACGTTATGTACTTAAAAAATAACATGGCTTTAATAGGTGGAAGAGTAAAGTCATCTTGAAAATAAAATAGTTTGTAGCACTAAGGAGTCACAGTGCAATCAATGGTTTAATCCAACAACTACATTATATATATATATATATAATAT
>NW_008608806.1:19077-59307 GCF_000691845.1 Merops nubicus | reverse complement strand
AAATATATAATATATATAGATAATCAGAGTCTTTATTGCACAATTCAATTGCTAACTTGTTATTATCAATGTATTTTAAAATCATATAAAGCCATATATCTAAATGAGTTTTGAATTCTGACCAAGACGCTGTAGAACTGTCAGCTAATTAACAAATCTAATTAAGATTTCACACCTACTATTTTTTTTCATGCCAAAAGTTAGTAACATTGGAGTTTAACAAATCTGAAATAAAATTACAAATAACCTTACGACCTTTTAAATTGTGTGAGTATATATGTGTGTGCATAAAAAAATACTTAGGAAACCTCATCAGTCATCATTTCTTATGTAATAAGTTAAATGTACAAGTGTCTTTGTTTACTTTGCCAGAAGAAAGCAAGCAACTGAAGTTTGGAAGAATGTAATCCCTCTTTAAATATTATTTCTGGGAATACTTTTATCAACAATTATTCAGCTTCAGATTGAATTATGTATTTTCATCACAGGTCCACATTCCTAGGGCTTGATTCTAAAGTGAAATTGTTTGTACGGACAAAAAATAGTTGATTTTATAACATAGCAGAGAAAGATTCAGGATTAAGTTTCTGAATTTCTTCCCCATCACCTCCCTGGGTCAACCATTTACAGGCTGTATATGGAGTGTTATGCGGTGTGGTGCAGTGCACATTCATTGCATATCAATTACAAGCACAGATTTAATTTCCTTCTTAGGAATAGATGACGTTTTGTATATTGCAGATTTTATGACTACAGTGCATCTCAGTCTGAAATTCGGGGGGAAAATCTGAATTTCAGAGGAACATGTCTAGTGGCAAGTCCTAGACATGCTCAAAAATCAATGCTGTAGTGTGAAAAAAAACTCTGTATCTTCAAAACAGAAACTCTTTGCGGTCCCTTTGTGCTCTTCAGCAACTGTTCTGCTCTACTAGGAAGACCACTCTACCCTGCACAAATCATGGCTTTGAAAGTCAATATGAAGTCTAAGTCTGGATGTAACAGACAAGTATTGCTCCAGAGGGTTGAAAAAGTGAATTACCACTCAGTAATATTATCACTGAGAGATAATTTTGTTTGAATTCCTGCTCTTATAGCTGAGCCCTGTGCAGACGTCATCCTGTTTCCCCGCAGATTACTATGCTCGGGTTCCCTCTCACAAAAAATGACCTGCCCTCTGTCTTGTTTGCTTCACCAAAGACAGGAAGAGTTTTGTCTGAAATTTGTCTCCGTGTACCACAGTGGGAGCCTCACTGAGCAAAAGAAAACCATTATAACTTTGCAAAGATTTCAGTATTTTTACAATTTGATCCCACCACAATCCTGTGGCCAAAAGGACACTTGAGCTGGCACAAATTCAATGTATGCATCAGGTAGAAAACAGGTAGCTTGGTGCCATCATCAATTAAAAAACATCCCAGGTACTTCCCCTCCATTTCTATCTATCTGCATGAGGGCAGTGCCTTGCTGGATGAGTGAGGGCAGTGCCTTGCTGGATGGCCACCTGTGCATAGCACTATAGGAAGCTCTTCACAGAGCCTCTGTCATTAGAAATCCAGAATGAAGTGGCTGGGAACCTCCGTTTTGGTTTAGGAGGATGTGTGCACAGTTAGAAAGTCACAGACAGTAGTGACAGAGAAGGGTTAGCTGAAGGATCTTTGGAATTGTTATTTGCTTTGAGGAGATAACTGCTCTGTCTTAGGGTTAATCACAAGGTTTGCAGTGTGAGCATTATGGGGAGGAAAGGACTGTTGTTCAGTGGTTCTTGAAAGACAGTTAAATTATAACTCTGTGATCCTATGGTCTTGCATAGACAGTCAAGAGAAGGTAAGTGAAGTAAGGCTGAGCAGAGGAAGCAGTGAAGCAGACATGCATACCTGTTAAGAGGACGATTTGTATTTGTGATGAAGCCACTTCACGCATGCTCTGGGTAGTTCTGGCTTGGATTAGACTTGTTGTCATTCCCTGGAGCAAGTGTCCCAAGTACCTGTGGGATTTGCAACTGGCCAGAGGACTGGATGTTTGGTCTGACACAGCTTCTCCCACAAGGGATGGGAGAGAGCTTGTGGAATCCATGGAGCTGGAGTTTGGGATTGATTTCTTACAGAAAAATCTATTTT
The DNA here is from genome assembly GCF_000691845.1 of Merops nubicus. Classification (NCBI taxonomy): domain Eukaryota; kingdom Metazoa; phylum Chordata; class Aves; order Coraciiformes; family Meropidae; genus Merops; species Merops nubicus. Next base: position 57,190 of record NW_008608806.1, on the reverse strand, counting down.
TTTTCTCACAGGAACTGCTCTACAAATCTAAACTGAGTGAGGTAAGCAGGGGCAATTTGAGGATTTGCTGCTAAACCACATTAGTACTCTGACATAGCAACTATGGAGTAAGAATACAAGGTGCCTTTTGTGACTATCACAGCAGCACATGTAACCTGCAAGCAGATAGCTCTCAGTCTTTCAAAATGGTTTGCGTGTTCTTACTTAGTGTTGTGATATCATCTTCCATGGTGGGAAGGGAAGAAAGGGCAAATACATATTCAACACTCCCCTCTTCTCAGACTCTTGTATCACTTGTGTTCTTGTGTTACTGCCTATCCCTGCTGAATAGAGAAAATTTAATAAAAGACATGGGCAATCTGGAATGCTGGAGAAATGTTGCATTAAATAAAGGATAAACAATGCAAGATGGTCAACAAATTAGACTGAAAAGCAAGTGGAAAAAGTGTGAGAAGTCAAAGGAAAGATGGAAAGAATTGAAAACATTACTTCAATGGCACACTACCTTCTAAAGTACATGCTATGAATAACAGCGGGGATTACAGGGAAAATTCCATCTACAGGCGTTCAGAATCTATTTCTGAACTGAAACTCAGTGGTTCTCTAGGGAAAACCACAGGCACCATTTTTACTAATTGTTTCCTCCTACTATTGGAGGGACAAGGCAGGTGGAAAAGGGAGAGGAGATCCTGTGTGCATACAGCATTTCCCAAGAAGCTGGTTCTCCTCCTAAGATGTCACTTTGCCTTCTCCAAGAGCTTTCTACACCTCCACAATACTGGTACCTTGTCCATTGATTTTGCCAAGCCAAAAACAAGGAAGGGGAAGAAGTTATTTTGGTTATAGAATACATCCTTTTTTTTATCTAGAATGGAAGACATGAGACAGACCAAATTGGTTTTAAGACATTTTGCATTTTCTTGTGCTTTTTCCATTATCATTTTTATAGCTGAGATTTCTGTGAGGATTCACAGTGAGTCATTTTATGAGGCAGCTCTGTACCATCTGCAGTAGAGTTTCCTATCACTCTAGACATTACGTATCTCTTTATGGCAGCCTGGACACTGTAGGGAAGTTGCCAAGCCAGGTCACGTGCCAGTAGGCCATCATTCATCCAAAAAAAGAGGGCAAAATCTGCTTACAATTATGTTCAACCCTTGGTTCTGGATAACATGTCTCTGTGGCTACAAATTCTTTCCTGCCAGCCCCCCACAGGGCTTAGGAGTCCTAGGATGGTCTGTGTCTGACCAGAGAGAACAGGTCCTGGCCTCTCTCTTTTCTTCCCACCCTTTTTCAATCTTTCCCTCTTTTTCTGTGAGGAACAATGTTTTTGTATCATGTCATGCTGGTAGTAAGCACAGCTGCTATTCTATACAAAAGAAATATAGTTAAATGCCAAAATGTTTTTGGATTTTTTTAATGCAAAAAATCTAAAACTTATGGGGGATTATAAAACATATTAATCTGAGCCTCTAATTTGCAAAAGGAAAATATTTAGGGAGGGTACTATGTCAGTAGAAATGAGCCAGAATACATATAATGTAAATGGAGCTTCTATGTTATCCCCAGAGCTCTCTTTAACAGCAGAAAAAAGCATTCAAACACATTTAAGTGGAAACCTTCTCCTGTCTAGCAACTGACCGTGTGAGGCTCAAGAGATCTTTCTCCAGCAGAAGCAAAAACTTTGGTTCTAAAGGATGGTGTGAAACTGTTCAGTTATCAGACTACATGTCAATTAAGAAAATACAGTGAAGAATTAGGAATCACCTCCCCCTTTTCTAGCCAAGACTTGAATTCATTCTTTGCTGTTTGCCTTTGGCAATTTCAGTCACATGTACTGAAGTGTAAGGAGTGCCCATGGAGTCTTCTGCTGGAGCAGGAGCATGGGACACTGAGTGGCTGCACTTGGGTCTGCTCAGGAAATGCTTTTACATCACATTTCATGTGAAATTTCTCTTAAATAGGTATCTACAATTTTAGCCCAATGTCCATTCTTTATTTGGGCACATCTCAGTGGAACTAAAATCAATACAGCTGCTGAGAATGCAAGTCACAACATCATGCATCCCTTCCTAGAGATTCACATCAACAAATCTGTGAGTTTTAAGTTTGGTGGGTGTACTCTGCAAAGCTCAGGGCTACCGCATGTGTCTTTGTGAAAGGCACATACTTCACCTCTGTCAAACAGTCCAAAACAGATGGTTTGTCATGGCAAACATGATCATGATCATCGTGAAGACTGTTGTCATGACAGAGTAACTGAAAGCGCTCTGATTGCCGATGGGGAAAGTACGTTCTTTCCTACAGATAACTTCCTTCTTACTTACTTCAACATAGTTATGAAATGGAAGCAGAAACAAGTACCATTACTACAAACTGGCAGCTGAGAAGTCTTTTATATTTCAGTCCTTGGAAAAGAGTCTTGGAAAACCACGTCTGTACTATGGATAACAGCACTGAAAGCAGCAGCACTACTTTAGTAATGAGACATGCAAATGAGACTTGGTATTCAGAGGCATCTACTTTCATGGAAGGTTCTCCTTCACAGCTTTTGTGAATTGCCCAGAATTCACAATGCTTGTTTGTAAAGTTCATTTTTATTTGTATAACACTGTATATTTTGGCAAGTGAAGTCAATGTTACAGGAGTGAGGCAATGCATTTAGGAGCACACTCACAACTGTGAACTTGAGGACAAAGTGAAGCTGTCTGAGATTCAGGGCGCTTCAGTGTCAGTGAAAGGTTTTGTTCCAGCTGCTTTGTTCTTCCAGGGAACAAAATACTGGACCAGCTCAGTAGTCTGGAAGGACACATGCATATGGCTGGAGAGATTCATTGCCATTCTTAGCCTGGCTACCTCTGATCCAGCTGGAAAGAGGAAACTGTTTCTCTGTTACCTGCAAGCCACTACATAAATTAGTCAGCAGGGGAACACAGCAAGGCTCAACACTTTGGTTCAAAATTGCTTCCAACAATGTGCTGTTGCACTACAGCCCTGTGTAAAAAGGCTCGTGCAGCAATGACTCCTGGATCATCTGAACTCAGCCATGTCAGGTTATATCCAAAATGATCTGCAGAGACTGCTGTGTTTAGCATCTTGCCCTGAAAAGCACTTGCTGTGGCCAACACCGCTCGTAACTCACTTGCTAGCTGGCCAGTCATGGGTGTAATGCCTTGTGCAAAGAAAGCTGCTGCCCTCTGCCCTCAGGGTCAGCTTTACTGTGGGATCACAGGATAATTAACAAAACCTGGAGGGACCACAGGACTACTGTCACCTGAACAAGAGTTGTCCCTACTGCTTGGCTCATTCACTCACTCCCCAAATTTGGCAGGCTGAAGAAAGATCCTGCAGCCAAGTTAGATATTGGTACCATCACCACCTGGCTGGTTTGGCAGAGCAGAATTAAGAATAGCTGCACCAGAAGTCTTCTTACGCCTGGAGGCACAGGACATACTTGCCAATAAGCAGATGAACAAGAAGACCATGCTAGTGGGTGAACTCAAAAATGGAGGACAAAAGATTGAAGGGATTGTAAAAGAGAAGAGCACAGTAACTTTACAAGAAAGGCACAGATATAAAGAAAACTGCAAAAGTCATAAAAAAAAAATGAAATAAAAGTGCATTAACACCTGCTATCATGTGAGGCCAGTCTTGTCTAATGAGCTAGGCTGGGCCAAGGCAAAGCCAAAAGCCTCTAAGAACTAGATTAAGCAAAGCATGGGTTAGGGAAGAGTTCCCATTTTCCTCTGCTTGCTGGGGTTATGAAACAACACTTACTGCAGGCTGCCTGGATGGCGGAGGGCATGGCAGTTACCGCAGCAGGAGTCTTGCACAACCAGAACTTCACCCAGTGGAAATCTGGTTGCAGCTGGTGCACATGTCATTTCTTCTGTAAGTCTGGCTTTACCAGCCAGATCTTTTACAGAAGCAGCTGCAGGAAACTGGACAGGTTTTCATCTACTATTGTCATTTTCTGGCAAAATTATATCCTTGCTTACACGTGCTTCTGCAATTCATCTTTCAGGTGGTATTGCAGAACTGCTGACTTCTTTTCTTTGGAACAACAAGATGAAATAATGAAAAGCACAAAGTGCAAAAGTTTGGAAAAAAATACTACTAAAACTATTAATCCACAAAATATCTACAGGTGAACCCAGTTCTTTTTTTATCCCATATCAGCTCATTCATCAATGGGGCTAATCATATGGGGAGATGAGGACAAGAGGCGAAACTATTCTATTTTCTGTACCTCAAATAAGCAGAATAAGGCAACTTTTCTGCAGAAAACAGACTCAAACAAAGACTATGCTTTTCAGGTGTCATGATACCTCCCAAATCCAGACCTGTACTAAGTCTTGTCTAGTCTTCCTGTGACTGCTTTCCTTGTGCTGAAAGATCCTAATTAGCCCAACCTGCCATATAAATGCAAGTATAAAGAACATATTTACAAACTGATCCTGTCTAAACTCAATGGGTGCTCCAACTCTTGATTTATACAAGAATTTAAGAGACTTTATCATCTTTACTGCAGTCAGTGCATTCCCTTTGAACACACTGGACCTTCGGGGGTAGAAAATGAGAGATCCCAGGGGAGGCATAACAGGGGACCTACAGCTTCTGGTTTAATAATTGCTCAACAGCTGAACTACAATTACCACAGCTCAGGGAGATAATAATAAACAGAGCTGCTGCCATCAAATTAAGTGCAGCACTTCCCATATGTCTGCACTTCTTTTATATGCCTTTGTAAGCAGAGGGAGAGGAGCAGGGAGCATTCGCATAAAGTGATAAACACCAGCCCCTGGGGGCACTTGCAAAACAAATGGGATAATTTTAGAGAACCTCATATCATTATTACGATTATTTATTATTAAAAGCCATCCACTAAAAAAAAAAAAAAAAAAGGCAGTATCAGGTGATTATTGCTATGTACATAGAGAACTTTCAGCATTTAATGTAAAATATTCCCTCATGTCAAACCAATAATCACCCTTTCAAAATGATGCCTTAGAGAGTCATATGTATAGAGTGTTGAGTATAAATCTTTTGATTCCCTGTTGTAATGTGCAAAGTGTCACCTCTCACATGAAGGCTGCTGCTGCAGGGCTTTGTGGCAGCTGAAAAGCACATGTTGTGCTTCCCCCGCCTCCTCCTTCCCTTCTCCTTACAGTTTTTCAAAGTCTGTCTTGATAAATGTCTTCAGAAAAATATTTTATGAGGTGCTTACCTATAAAAATATATCTTTCAAGACCATGTACACAATGAGGCCTTAAACACTAACCACACACAAGAAACACTGTTCATTTGGTCCAGCATGTAGATGGGAGGAAATTGAAACCCATCAGTGATTGGTCAGAGTGAAGGTGGAACCTATTAACAGTTTGTTGTGACCTGACGTTATTCACCTGCTGTGGGAGAGAAGTCACTCACCAAAGATGTCCTTTTGTTTAAATGGCTGTTCATGCCGCAAGCTGTAGGGCCTAAAAACACCAGCACGTATGATCAAAGACATGGGACAGCTTCCATATGAGGAAAAACCAAATATGCTCAGACTCCTTGGTGGAAAGGAGGAAATGCTGAAAGGAGGAGATGACCGAGGTCCGATAATAAATATTGTGAATGGCTTGGAGAAATGATTGAGGAACAATTATTCACTGTGTTTTTTGCATAGCACAGAAATGAGCTACCACATTTAAAGTAAACAAAGTCACGTATTTTTTCATCCAGCACATAATTACACTGTAGAGCTCACTGTCACAAGACATAGTAAAGATGAGGAACAGACATGCATTCGAACAGCAGAAGAAGGTTGCACTAGCATCATGCCTGTGGGTTCATACTTCAGTGAACCTGTAGCAGGCCCTTTTCTTTTGGGGAAATGCTATCAGACCATCAAGGTCACAAAGAATAAATCTCAGATCTCATAGCTGACACTTTTGCTTCTGCAGTGCTGCTTAATACCTTGCAGAGGCAGAAGTGTTGACTGACAGGGAAAAAGTTTACTTTCAAATCCCTGGGATGTGTTTCTGCCATATTAAATGTCTCCAAAATTGTGGCCTTTATAGTCCTATTTCAGAAGCAGCTCATTACAGTTTTTTTGGTTTTGTAAAATAGTTTCCATTATTTTCAGTACGTTTGCCATACCACACTGGAAGGTAAACAACCTGTGGCTGTCTGAAAGGAACAGTGTATTTACTGTTACAGCTCTTCAATTCAGAATAAAAATTCAAGTGTTATTTTCAAGGGAAATTACATGTCAAGGTAGTTTGACAACATGTACCCTTCATTGTCCCTTTCCAATACATCATGAATATTCTCTTGAATCCTAAAATTTTGTTCTCAATAATAAAAATATTACGTCTTTTCCCTCACATTATAGCACAAACTATATGCCTAGAAGGAAACACATTTGTAAAATGTGGCATGGTTAAAGCTTGACTCAACACAGCAGCTCAATTGATCGTTCTAGGTGAAATTATTCCAGCCATATAAAACAGGCTGATGAAAACGGACACTTCAGTGGATGAGGAAGTGGATGTTAAGTTTATCCCTGTTTCACTGTGAAGCCAGCAAGAAAAGATTATCACCACGGCATATTCCTAAAGATAGCTGATTCCATACAGCCACTGTCCCTTGCACTGAGATCTGTGAGGCTGCAAATTGTTGAGACAGTGCTGTGTAACTTATTTCAGTAGTTCTTTACTTGAAAATAAACAAAATTACGTTATCAAAGAAAACAGCACACAGAGGACAGATGGAAACAGGGCTGCAAGGTACTATTCCCTCTTTCACCATCCACAAGAACGTCTTTCCACTCTTGGTTTAGAAAGATATCTAACTCCAGGCGGGGAAGCACCAGCAAGGTCTAGGGTTTGACATGCTGTAGGTGCTTGAGTTTGAATTTGCTGGTTTTGAGAAGTCTGCAGCGAGTTTGATTTCTGCTGATTGTAAGAGGAAGAGTAACAACAGAAAGATGTTAGAAATGCTTTGAAATGCTTGTAGTTTGTACTTTGAGGAAGTCCAAAAGCTGTGTGAGATACTGGCTTGTTATAATCAGGAGTCACTTCTCTGTTGCATTTGTGACTCGTTTAGAGGCTTTCTTTGGAATTCAAGCTTTTTGTATTAGCTAGAACACAGGAATAAATCACTTCACACTTTCCATAAAGATTACCCAGTACTTAACCTTGTTTCTTGGGAGAAACCAATTTGTACCTTTCCCTTGGGTAAGCCACATTAGCTGGACTAGGAGCTGACAGCAGCCTGTTTCCGTCATGTGCATAGTAGTAGCAGCACTTCATGTGTCTCATCACAGGGGCATGCAGCTAGTGTGGTAAATGGGTGCTCCTTACCCACCTTATCCACACTTAGTTTTATGCAACTATGTCTCACTTACTCCTCAATCATCTCTTTTTCTTTCAGATGAACAAAATGTAACAAGGAGCAGACAAGAACTTTAGCAGAAGAGCTAAGACCCCCTCTTGCTCTTCTCTGTCTCATTTTCATGTACTCCTGCCCAAGGTCTAGTGGCAATCTTTCAAGCCACAAACTTCCCTAGTACATCCCATACTAAGTCTCAGTAAAACAGGACATATTCTTTCAGTTGTCCCATGCACTAATATCCTGTATGTCTTTTACTCTTAAAATTAGGCCTTGAAGTTTACCTTCAGGGTGATCCTGTGCCTTGTTAGAGGAATTAACTGGATGATTTCAAAGCTCTTCTCAGTTCTGGCTGTCTTCCAAGACTGTACGCCGAATGGAGGATGTCAGGTTTTTTCTGTGCTTGTACAGATGTATCATGTACAGCTTAATAATAGATTAAATTGTAAGTGTTACATATGTTATTTTTGTGTGCTGATAGTAGAAAATCTAGGATCATCCAAGTAAAATCAGAGAAGACTGCCTCCTGCTTCTTGCAATCCTCAGGCTTCAAAAAGTGAAAAACAAAATTATATCATGCATCGACTCATTGATGTAATAACATCAGTGGCAGAAAGCTACCTTCCTGCCCCTCTGTATCTGCCCAGAGACTAGCTCTCTGTTAATTTCTATTACTATGTAAGACTGCAGAGCTAGATCTGTAATTCAAGTGCCTTTTTAAATTTTCCAACTGTGCGTGCATCTGCCAGTAAACATAGGGTAGCTCCTTTACTTTTCATCTTTGCACTATAATCTGTTGCACACATATTTAAACACAGCATGGCAACCCTTGCTGATAAATTCATGGAAGAAATATCACCTGTTGGCAGTGACTAATGCGTGCTTCATGCATTTCTGCCCTACATTCTACCATACATTTTGGGGGGAGAAGATATCATATGGATTAAGTTAGTAACACTCATCCTCACATTTTCAGGGAGTGCTTTCCCTTAAATCATATCTCTTTGGACTCTGACAAGTTTTCACACCTAGTCTTATTTCATGCTGGAACTTTCCAGGGACACGTTAGTCGTGCTTCACAAATCACCGTGTTTGCTAGTGAATGAAACATTCTAAGCAAGCATTACTTAAATCCTTGAAGGAACTGGGAGCATTTTACACTTCTGTTGGTGGTGAGATAAAGGGCCTATCTCCTTGAGGCTTCTACCATATGTTTTGTTCCTAAAGCAAGTATCTTAATAAGGCAGTCACAGAAGATTTTGATTAGTGTAAGGTTCCTATGATATCTTTATCTCATAGTATCTCATCTGTAGGATGAATGAATCATAGTACATTCATCCGCAGGGTTGGTTTGTTTGTTTTCAATCTAAAGTATACTAATTAGGGATCCTGATGGGTTTTTTAGCCAATTACTTCTGTACTGTGGTTCCCCAAAAATTTATCTCCTGTCTTCAGTTTAATATGTTAACACCTAATATAGAAAAAATATATAAGCAGCAAGTGTGTCTCCTGCATATATAGAGTGTAACTTGCCTCATACCAAAGATAAAGTCCGTATGACTATATCTAAACAGTGTTAACTAAACCACCTGTCTCGGAAAAAAAAAAAGGCTTTCATTATGAAATGAACTTGGAAGTAAACTATGAAAGCAACAGAAAATCAAGAGCAGAAGTCTCCGAGACAAGAGAGTCTTCTGCAGAAGGACGTGACAACTTACTTCACCTTGGATAGGTTACTATCACACTGGTGGCCATGTGATTTCCAAAACACTTTTGAGATTTTCATCTGTAATGTCGTAGGCCCTCAAAGAGCTGAGTTCTAGGAAAGCAGCATCCAACCCAGCTGCTGGCTTTGTAATTCAGGTGGGATAAACCCAGGCAATACTTTGAATACCAGCAGTATTCAAAGTAGTGTTCTCAGGTAATAACCCACCAAAGCATGAGGCAAGAGCCAGGCTGAAGCAGGTCCAGGAACACTGCAGTTAGTAATGGTGTGAGCATATTTGGCCAAAAGCCTATTCATTCTAGCTCATTGTGTTTGACTGCCTTTCCCAGACAACCTGAAGTTTTCAGAGGCAGTGCAGGTCAGTGGTGTTCTAACAAGGAGGAGCATAGATTTTGTGTAACTTGAATCACTTACGGGAAACAACGTCCCACCATGAGGTGGCGCATTGTAACATAAAGGAATGCCATATGGCCTTGTCACACCAGGAGAACCCAGGCTAATTTGGGCTAATTTTGCCAGTTTCTTCTATAGCTTCCAAGATGTCTGTGGAGAAAGTGTTTGGTCTTGTTTGATTTGGTTTGTTTTCATTCTGTTTTTTTCAGGGAGTACAGCCTGTATTCCTTAGTGTGATAAGGTATGTCAGCTGGCTATTGATACAAACTTCCCCCACAAGGGCACAAGGTCTTTTAAGCTCCCTCTGTTCTGAGGAGAAAGACAAATAACTCAAGCGGGCAGTAAATCTCATCTGAAGACAGGCCATCTCTGAAGATGCTTATCTACTAACCACAAGGCACAGTGGACTACCGACTTGCTACAGATAGCTATGTTTTAGACAGCTAAACATGAAATAAATTTGTCCTCTGTCCCATTGTGTATCCATGTAACACAGAAGGGGCAAAAGAGCTGTTTCTGTGTGAGTGTCCACACCGTGGCTTCTGCACCCAGGCTAGGATAACCTGAAAGCAGGCAATGATTCAATCATCTAAGGAAGCCAGTTTTCACCATTTTCTTGGGAAATTATTCTGTCTCTGAAGATAAGCACAGAACAAAATTATAATGAAATCATGCAAAAACAGAGAGCTAAGTCCCTGATCTGCACAGCTAAACAGGCTGGCAGATGTTAAAAAGAGGTTTGGGCAGGTGAGTTCTAGCAGTTAATATTGTCTTCTTTGGTGTGACAGAAGGAACAAGTACATTCCCTGCGTGGGTAATTAATAATGCACTTCAAACCTGTGGACATCTCTAATTTTAGTCTTATCTGTTTATACAGAACAGCTCACATGCCAAAAACAAAGCCTGTAAGCTGGGAGGCATATCATCACCATGGTCTTGATGGTGTTAAGCTTGGAAAATAGGACAGACGTACAGTTCTGTCTTATACCTTCTCTTCATGAGAAGCCTGGATGTTGCAGAAATATGTTTTGGGCTGTTTGGTATGTAAACTGCATGGTCATTGTGAACTAGCATACAGCATAGTTTTCTGTCTACCCTTAAACATGTTCTTTGTCACGGTAACAAAAGCCACAGCTGTAAATAGTTTATGGTGCAATTGCTTGATCAACAGCCATTTGAATAAAAGTAAGCTGAGCCTGTCTTTGTTGCCTCCACAACGTCACCTCTGCTACAAAAATGCTTTTTAACTAGCTGCAGACGGGCTTCTTCACAAGTGTTTCTAATTCTGCTAAACATCTTGATAGGAAATATCATAAATTACATGTATAGGACTGTCAGTAGAATTTTCAACAGACGTAACATGAGTTCATATTGAAATAAAACGAGAACCTTGGACAAATTTCTGAGCCTATAAATGTTCAACTTCACCTACAATCCCACTCACAAAGACATTTGGGAAATCTTTGATGACCCCAGCTAGCACGTGATTGGTGAAAGACGGAGACTCTTAGGCTGTAATCTCCCTACGCCTTGGACTGTAATCTTCCTGCATTTTCCACAAGTGATTCCACTTACACATTTCAGAAGTGATAAAATGTATCACAAATAAGCTATTGTGTCCATTTCCTGAATGTTCATCTCAAGCTGGGAAAAAAATTCTCTTTGTACTTTGATATTTATTTCCAGGTGTATTTATTTCTTTGTTAGGCTTTTGAGGTCTGGGTGCTGAAAAGATGCATGCACGTACTTAACGTTATATATGTGAGTACCACCACTGATCTCAGCAGGACTACCCTTTGTCTGAAGTCAGTGAGACTACTCATATCTGAAATTGGGCAAGTAAATTAAACCCTTTCAGGATCAGGGCTAAAGCAAACTCCCTCAACAGTGGTGAATTAAAAAAAGAAAAAAATGCTTTTCAGAACTGGTATTTTCTTTTTTTGACACATTATCAATAAGGCTATCTCAGTTCAGAGTCTAACTCTGCTCCATTTTTCCTGTGGTTGTAAAATTTCCTACTGGAATTTTTGTAGAGCTGAGATCTTCCTGTTTTCACTACAAACCCTGATAACTTTGAAATATCGTATGCTACCATGTAGCCACATCTTAGAAGTGTTGATTGGTTTCCTGAGCAGTTAAGTATATCTACTGCATGTGGTTCTTTCCTATTTTATGGGATTCATACGCCACACTACTCACTTTTATGCATCTGGTTCTTCGTTAAGGAGTGTGATTAACATCTATCATTGTCAAATTTGCATTGAAATAGAAACCATTGCTTTGAAGCATCACAGAGTAGAACTCCATGTTCTGGAACTGATGTGATTCTACACACACCACTCATCCTAACATGGTTTCAGGTTAAGGCCAGTTGCTGCATATCTATAACTCACAGTTTTATCCACCCTTCTAACCTACTTGAAGTATTCCTTCAAATCCCCACTCTTGTGCTCCATCTTGTTGGTCACCTAAGCACTCTCAGTAAGTACAGCTGGACTTCAGCAAATGTGGCTTTTCCTTCTCAGACCATACAAACAGCAGTAAATATAATAACAACTAGACAACATACTTCAGTAAAAGTGCTGCTTGTACTGAACAGAAAGAACCAGACTGAAGAAAAAAATATGTTATAAAACAATAAGTATATGTAACCATGTCCATCTTAAAGTAAGATGAAGTAGCCAAAGAGAAACTTGGTTGCTTCAGACTACAAAGAAATGTGAGAAACAATTCTACAGTTGTCCTATGGGTGGAATGGGATGCTTGTACTGTCTATTGTCCTTTCTGCATGTTGCTTCTAATAAAGCCACATTTGGTGATAGTCAAAGAAGCAGGATTTCCTCAAATAATAGCTCAGATATGGCCATTTACACTTCAGAAGTGTTTAACCTCAAGGTGTCCTACCTCCACTCCATATTAGAGTAAGGTTTTCTGCTCATTCTACCAGCAATTAAGCACACATATTCAATCAGCAGTCATTCCAGTAACCAAAACACAAGTCAGTATTAACAAGGTAAGCAATGTAGTCAGAATACATGTTTGTGTATATACATTTATGTGTGTTGTTTTATGGATTCTAACACTAATTTCCTGTGCTCCTTTTCCAACCAAAAAAGCTTCCTTTTCTTGTGTTCACAGACAAATGTTATCAACTACGTAATAAACTTGTGATGACATTCTTTAGGAGTGACTGAAATTGGATGCCCTAAACCCATAGAAATATTGTATTAGATCCGTTGCCATAAAATTGATGAGTCAGATATCGGCCATAGAAATATCTCCATTTCACAATAAAAAAAAAAGCTTGGCTAGCATTTTCTTGCCAGTCTGGTTCACCTTCTAAACATTAGGACATACTTCTTTCTCCTTACCCACGCTCTCAGCTTTATGAATCCACTATACATGAAATCTTAAGGGATTCCAGGTTTGTATTACAATATGCATTGTGGTTGGGAAAATATTTTTTAATACTTTTTAAACATAAAATAACTCTTCAGAACTTGTTTTTATATTTGATTGTGGCCTTTTATCTCTTCCTAGTACAGACAGGGATCTGACTCCATTAATCTGCAACTGATTTTTGTGATGGCAACATTTACAGCTACACAAGTGCTGTAACATCTACAGCTAAGTAAGTTCATGAGTCAAGGTATCTAGCTGGGTTATTAAATGTATTGCATCAATTATCTACAAACAAAATACAGCTGCATTGTCTGTTGCATAATTTAAAAACACCTACTTAACGAGCCTCAGAGCTCAAAAAGATCAGGAGCATTTGGTGACAAGAAATAAAAAGGAAACTTAATCTGGTCTTGTTTTATACAGCTGTAATTTTTTCCTCTAGTAGAATCTAATCAGGTGTTTACCATAAACAGAGGCAGTACATCTAGTTTATTTGCTAAATAGGAGTTGGACACAGGAAGCATACGTGGGTCACAGCCAAAGGCTTTCACTTGAAAAACAAGGTCACCCCGGTCTTTGTGACAGACACTTGAATTTAAAAAAGCTTCTTTTCCAACAGTTCAAGATGAGGTTGACATTTTGATGGATCCTCCTTAATCTTTTTCACATTTTCGTTTACTAAATGGGGCAGCATCACCATGGCCTGGCAGTTTCCTCTGTTACTGGGAGGAGGGGGAGCAGGGGAATTAGAGGGGAAGCACAGGATCAGGGTTGGTAAGTTGTCTCCATATTTTCAGAAGTTGAAAGAATCTCCAGAGAGCTCCCAAATTGCCTGTATACTTTTTTATGTGCAGTGTGTCAGGCACCTGTTTTCAATTGCATCTTCAGATCAGAAGATCCTCCTACTCGGGGCCTGCAAGCCTGGCTGTAGCATATAAAATGTCCCATGCATATGGCTGTCATTTTGTTTTTCTTTGGGAATGATTTCTGTTCCGTCTGTAGGTGAGAGGCTTGTTTGAGGCCTGCTTACATCATACATATGGAACTTGATCTCCACTGTAGGAAGTGTGTACGGAGGGCATTTGTTTAAACTTTTGGTCAGTGGGGGTCATTCTCATTGTAAATGGATTTTCACTCATAAACTACGAGAGATTAGTTTAAGTCCCCACCGGAGACCCCAGCTTTGCAGAAGTCATGGCACATGAAAGCAAGATGACTTCTCATTCTTGCTTGCCCCCATACAACTTCCAGATGCCGGCACACTGGCCAGCAGCTTTTGCATGATTCTCTATCACAGGTGTAGCAACGCAGGCTGTGGAAATTCCACATTACAAGAAACTGTGGTATACGCATTCCTGAGAAATAGCTATTTCAAAGAAGAAGTGAGATCACGAGAAAGAAATTGACCCTTCCACTCACATGAAGGTGGTCTTATTGCCCCTTATTTTGTAAATCCTAATGTCAGACCCAGAGACAAAGCCATGCTGTTGGGTTAAAGCCTGAGTACAATTTCAAGCACCCGCATTTGTGGGAGTCTAGACATCAGTGCTTGACCAAATTCATCACTGTGGTATAGCTTGGCAATTAAGGTCAGTCAGGAAAAGGGGTGGAAAGAAAAGGAGAAATAAGCCTTTAAGAGAAATGGTTAAAGGGTTAAACAGGTTTTTGATTCAAACGTCTCAATAAACAATAAATTTGCCTGAGGAAACAAGTTAGTACTCCTCTTCCACGAGAGGGGTACACAGCATGAAAAAGCAACCAGAGATGTGAAAGCCTCAATGAGAAAAGAAGCAGATCCTTCCTCCTGATGTGGCTGGCCATGGACATTCTGTGGCCACCCAGCACTGGCATGCTTCAGTGGCACCCCAGGGCCTGCAAAGTCCCCCAGGAAGGACTGCTTCCATGGTGCCCAGAGGCCGTTTCTGAAGGAGGCTGTCCCATGCATTGAAGCCTCCTCGTGGGTCTCATAGACTTCAGCTTCCATGCTACAAAGGAGCTGCCTCCAAGGCAGACATCTCCATGCTGCCAGCAGCAGCCACTGTGACAATGGCCATCCACCAAGTAGCTGAACTGGCTTCTTGCAAACAGCCTTTTTTCAATTAGCCACATGTTGCTGGGGCCAGTGAGGGGGCATGGGGAAAAAAAAAAAAAAACTGTTTGTGGGGCTACGGGGGGGGGAGGGGAAAAAAAAAAAAAAAAAAAAAAAAAAAAACAGGCTCAGGAGAAGCAGAAGAGAAGTTAGATGTCACCCTCCAAAGTGACCAGCACAGGAAGCCAGTTGGTGGCTTTCACCATGAGGTGTGTGGCCTCCCACTGTCTACCCTGAGCTCCCTGCCTGCCTCGCAGGGTGCCCAGGTTTCTGCGGGGACCCTAGGGTGGTGGCAGAGCCCCTGGCTTCCTTCCCACTGCCTGTGGTGCCCAGGAAGAGGAAAGTGCACCACACGGCCCGGGGCTGGCTGCTTTCACGTGGAGGAGTGGGCAAACACTCTTCTCCCGGGCACTCGGGTAGAGATTTGGTTCATAATATCAAAACATCCTTAATGCTTACATTCCTCTGGACAAGGGCTTTCACACTTGAGACTCCCAGTGTTTTCCTTCCCATTATCATGATTACAGAGCATGTAATCCCCCTTCTCTTTTTTTGCCTTCATTTGATCTGTCATCAAGGAGATGTTTTCTTTGCTCCCCTGGATGTTGTGCTCCTCCCAGCCCCTGCCATATCTGGGAAGCACACTGAGGCACACATGGCCTTTACTGTAGAGCATCCCTCAAAGCAGTGAAAAAAACAAGATCAAAAAGTCACAAGTGTAACAGATGTCAAGTGGTCCCTCAAGACCTCTGCTTAACCCCTTCCTCAGGCTTTGCTGGACCTTGACAAGAAATCAATCAGAAGAAAAAGCAAAACTTTTCTAAAATTTTACTGTTTTATTATAAATCAGGGCTAAGTTTATATATCCCAATGCCTTGCTCAACTGCAGGAAACATTTAATGAAGCCAGAGCTGGCTTAAAACCCTGAGTATGAACCTACTTACTACTAATTGGGGTTGTTTATGACTTTATGTAATAAAGTTTGACATTGCAAACTGTGAACAATTATTACAGTACTTCCTTCTCTTTCTACCCCTGAAATGTCATCTAAAACCAGGTGTACAAAATGTCTGTGCAGCAGTTAAGCAATCAATGCCTCTTATCTAAATGACAGAGATGTATGGGGCATTTAAAGCCTAATGATTATAAATGGGGGAGAAAATAAGCGTGGAGGAACATTTCCATCTTTTTTCTCTAAGTACAGTATGCTTTGCAAATTTATCATATTCTCCACAAGCCACCTCAGGATTGGCTACAACTCGTTACACAATGAAAAATTGCAAACCATTTTGCAGAGGGAAAATATCTTCTCAAATTGCAGCTTTGTCTACAGTTTGGGGAATACTGCCTGAGTTAAAAGTGAAAAAAAAAATTGTAATAAAAAACATCAAGTCAGTCTGAAAAGGTAGAAAACTCTGAAAACAGTTTGTTGGAACAAACCATTGGAAAATCATTTTCCCATGAGCACAGTGGGTTTTCAAGGTCTTCTGAAGACTAAGTTTTTTTTTTTTTTTTTCTACCTATGTATTTTATTCTGAGCCAGTTTTGGTTTTCAGCTGCTGGTTCCAGTTCTGCAATCAGTTCTACCCTGGTAGACCTTTTCACCTAGGCAGAGATCCTGTGAGGGCTTTTCATCTCTGCACAAGACTTAACTCCCCCAGTTAGATCAGATTGCAGGATCAGGGCCTGAGCATGAATACATCCAGTCCTCACAGGAAATGCTTGACTCAGCCAAAGAAGTGTAACTCAAGAAACAACACTCTAGTTATATGGAAAAAAACAACTTCACTGAATATATTCATCTCTAGTGTTCTACTGCTGCAACCAGCAGCTGCAAGAAAAGGTGACATTTGTTTCCTCTCTGACATGTGAGTCTTCTGCCAGGATCATTTTGGAAAAGTAAAAGTGTGACTGAATTCTATGAAGGCACAGAGGTCTGTGATTATGGCTGTTCATGCGTGACTGGCCTCTTCATTGTGTATAATGCAGTTTGATCTTTATCTGCATGATTACAAGCACAAGGAGAACAGGGCATGACCTTCAGCTCTACCTTACTAGCCCCAGTGGTGTGGGCAGATTCAGCGCCTGGTCTACCTTACCACTGGCAATCCAGGCACTTTCCAAGCCACAAGAATTGAAGTTTCTGTCCAGAGACTTTAAAACATGTGTAGTTTTACATGTTCATGCATCACAGCCTCACACCCTTGGAGGACCTCAGCCACACCAATACATACAAACCAACCACACATTCACAATAAGTTCAAAGCCAACTCTACCTTTAGCAGTTCTGCATAAGTCAAAACCTTTCCCCTTATTTTTTTCCTCCAAACTGCTGTCTTCCACTGAGCTCTGCCTTGCCTTTTAGCTGAGGAGAATGAATTTCACATATCAAGGCATATGCTGGGAGCATCCAGGTGGACGAGGGCAGGTGGAAATCCAGAACAAGTGAGCTAGCAAGGGCTAGATCCAGCATCATGAACCCAAAACACTAGAGGACACAGGGTGATGTGCAAAAGTGTCAGATCACCATCAACACACAAAATCTGAGCTGAAATTAATAGCCACAGAATGAAAGCAGACACAATGCTCAAGGGCACATAGAATGATGTGTACCTCTATGAACATCCAGCTAGGCAGGAGCTCTGGGCGGGGCTTGACAATAGTGGTACAGTCTTCTAGAAGTGTCTAGAGATCTCAGCACGCTACTGCAGACTCCCTGGGATTTTCAAACAAGTCCAAGGATAGGTGTCTGCCATCAAACTATCCTAAATCTTCAGCTTGTGATTTGTCTTGGTATATCCAAAAAGTTCAAAAGTGTCTGTATGTTTCTTATACCTTTGAAAAGCTAGCATTTATGTCTGAGGTCTATGGCACATTGGTCTATTAAATGCTTACCTGAGCGCGTTCAAAACGCATTTAGTTAAGACAAACATGGCAATTTTTTTTTCCACCCTTAAATTTGACTAAAAATGTCTACAGTATAGCTGAGGTTCTCAGTACAGTGCTTCATATAGCATTGTATATTATTCACATAGCTGCTGTAACTGAGGATTTTCTTTCTGTGTCATTTATAGATAAAATACTATCATGTCATGTCAGCTTCTTTTCTTTCTTGATGTACAAAGAGGATAAATATATAGAGCAGGTGTAATTAATCTTTTTAAAACACAATTCACCCTTCTCTAAGTACCTCCACTATAGCATTAGGGAAAAAAAAGAGAAATAGCTTTCTCTAGTGCTACAGGATTTCTCTCTTTAATCAAAAGCATTTGATGGCTGATCATTAATAACATGTTTGTCAGTAACTGTAGTCTGGTTCAAAAACCATTCTTTGAACTGGAGTATCATATTTGACTACATTGCAAGTCCACAGTGATTTTTACACAGCGTTTTATTTTACCTTTTCCTTGTGTCAAGAGATTCAAGTTACATACAAACTGACAGGCAGATGCAATAGATCCTCTGCAGAGAATGATGGTAGGCAATGGTTTTTGTAACTTTTCAAAGTGGATTGCCATATTTCAAGTGTCTAACCTGGTGATGAATCTGATATCATTTACCATTAAATGCTTTGGTCTCTGCCTTCAGAAATGATTTGGGGTTTGTTTAGCCTTGTCGTGAAATAGAAAGAATGACCAGTTTTGCTTTTGTTAAAAATCCATGCCAAAATTATAACAGATTTCAGCACAATCAGGACAAAACCCAAAACAAACCTATGATATCATGTCATATGGCAACCTAGTCATAACCTGGAAGAGGTATCGTTATCACAAACATCTTCCACAGCCATCAAATACTGTAAGAATGTCTACCTGATTATGTCTGGCAGTTGAATAGCAGCAAATAAATATTTAACAGTTTGAGGAGATGTAGGTTTTTGTGCCAGACCCTCATAGAGTATCAGTCTTTGATCTTTGAAAGAAAGGAATTATCCTTTGTCTGAGGGGAAAAAAAAAAAGAAAAAAAAAAAAAAAACACCTTGGGGGGGAGGGGAAAGAAAGAAAGAAAGGGGAAAAAAATGAATATGACATTTTACCAAGATTTCAGTAAGTTTAGGATAGTTTTGCTTTGTCTAATTTCTCTGATATTGGCATGCACAATGCAGAAAAATGACAGATTGGTGGTCACCGCAAATATCAAAGAATATCACCTGCTGGCCCAAATATGGCATACCCTTATGATATCAGATTCTTCTTGTGCTTTTTATTATGGTTTACTTAAAAAGGTCAGGGTAGACTGAGAATCCAAATGAAATTCAATCTCTCCATTTAACAAGGAATCTGGTAAGATGTCTTGAATAGGATAAGAGAACTGTATTTTGAGGACTGGAGTAATCCCAAGGGAGTCTTATCCTGGCCACAGATGAAATACAACAGACTTGATACTTTATTCATAGCCAAGCAATATTTTGCTTCTTATTTTCAGTTATCATTCTATTTCTCAATTTTTCAAGGAGTAGCTCTATCTATGTACAGCAAATAGGCCACATGAGAGACATGATAGAGGAGCAGAAACAGTAGTTCAATTAGCATGATGTTTTATATAAAAGTGTAATTATGATAAAAAATCTCTATCCAAATTTAGGAATGCAGAAGCCTTGAACAAAACGCGCACATCTACTAGCAGCAGTTTACTTGCTCACATATCTCCTCTGTAAGGTATATGAGGAACAAGGGAACATGATCTCATTGAAGAATGAATGATTTCCTCATCCAGGTTCCCATTAGTATACTAACCATAGCCTCAGATTTCAGAATATCAGATTCAGTCCCACAGAACAATATGGCATACCACAGCGTTTTGTCACGTCCTCCTTTCCAGAATGCCAAGAAGCTGTCCCATTTAACTCTGTGACAAGATAATAGCCTCATATACTTTTCTCCTACCTCTGATGGAGGTGTCTGCCCTTCATAGATTATTGGCTGTGTAGTGTATGCATGCAAATAACTGAAAAAGAAGTTGGAGCCTGAGACGAATGTCTCCAAACACTTACCACTTCACCTGGAAAAAAAATAAATTGAGTTTTGATTACCAGGGTGCTTGCTTTCCTTCACCTGGAACAATGTTAGTGTTGAGGCTGGGAAGAGCACTTCTTTCACAGACAATCTTTGCAGCCTAGAGCCAGTCCTTAGACAACGCTTATTTATGTTTGACTCTAGTGAATGTGATTAGTCCCCCTGCTGTCGTAACTACTAAAACTGCATGCAATTTCTTGCGAAGAAAAACAACAGTCAGCTCCCTTTTGCTGGGCAGCAGACCCTTGCCTGCAGACAAAATATAGGCAGCATTAAGAATAAAAGGCAGCTTTTAGAGTTACATGCAAGACTTCACTTTTCAGCGCACTCCGCAACAGAAAGCAGAACCGTCAGATAAGTATGTGTAATAAAAGGCAAAATGTTCTTACAGCATCCATCATCCCTGACAGGACACTTGCAAAATCCACATCCCCTTTTTCTTCTCTGTTCTACTCTCCACCATCAGTCACTCTCCTCAAGCCGCAGGTGGAAACCATTGAAGTGTTCTTGAATTATTTGTTAGCATATGGTATGTGTAGCATATTTCTAGGTGAAATGGGTTCTGAGAAGCAGCTTCTGAAGGATGAGTCAGCCTCTTACTCTCTGCAAGAGCCCCTCAGGAGGATTTTCCTCTACCTTGTCCTTACATTAATGCCAATGGGATGATAGGAGGAGTGAGGTCAGGAGATACTGTAGACTGTTCTCCTTAGCTGACAGAAGTCAAAGCAGCCCCAGAGAATGGCTGCAGCATTAGGACTGTCTACTAACAAATATAATTCAGGGAATTATAACCTGGTCCCTGATTCAGCTTTATGTTTTTCTCTGAATTGGTTAATGTCTGGCAGCTGTTGACAACTGAGCCCACAGTGTGTGACAGAAGCAAGGGACAGCAGAGGCAGAAGCAGGCAGCAGCTCAGTTGCCAAAATAATTTTCTGATGCACCAGTGTGGAATACTGTCTAGTCAGCTACCCTTTAAATGAGTACATCTGCCTTCTCCTTCTGGATTCAGGATCCAGATCTGTCCCCAGACAAGTCAGTAGGAAAATAACCCCTACATAAGCTGCAGCACCTTCACAGCTCTCGAGCTTCTGTCCAGTGGAAAGAGTTAACGCTTCTGTGGGTGAACAGCAAAGAACATCTGAGCAGAGTTGTCTGGAACTATAGGCAGCTCTCCTGAGAATTCATTGTAGCAGCTTTGGCATTTAAATCTTTACAAAATTCGCAAGCAAATTACAAACTTTGGCAGAGACATAATGATCTCTAAAATGTAGGACCAAATCCACTTACAAACATCCCAGTCTGGTCTGATTGTGTAACAAAAGCTATCCTGTTTGGACTGCAATTCATTCAGGAGAAAAATAATTATTTTGTCTCAACTGAATCATTAAGAATGACAGAAAAATTATTAAATGTTCATTCCTATACCTTAATACAGGGTAAGTTTTAGCAGAATTTTTTTTTTCCATTTTTAAGCAGATATTAAATTTAACATTGACAAAATCTGATGGAATTTTGTTCAGAGTAGCAATGGAAGCATTATCAGAAATGCAGCGAAGCTTCAAGTTTTGTGGCATAGCCTATGATGCCAAACGAGTTCTCACCAGGCCTGTGAATGGAAATGTAGTAGCTGGCAGTGTGTTAACAGTGCTGGAAAGCCTCTACTTCCAAAGCAAGAAACATGGTGCATGTCCATTAGTACTGGCCTTCCCTTGGACCTTGGTCTGTAGCTGACTGAACCAGCTGCACAGAGAAAAGAACAGTTCTGCCTATGTGACTGTGTAGCTAATTCTGTTTCTCCTGGGGCTGCTTCAGACACACCAATTACTGCTAACTGTATGTAGACACTGACAACTGTTCCTTGGAAACTACGGTGATGTAACCAAACCCATTTTTGTTCACATTGTGGAAAAATTCTTGGTGCTGCTGATCAAGACCTGAAAATCCTATTTTTCCATAACTGCCTCTTTCACAGCTGTTTTTCAGTTTGGTTTTGTTGGGATTGTTCATGGTTATCACTACATTACCTTAAAATTTTAACAATAAGACATACGAGTGTAGTAATGCCCAAGAATCCTGAAATATTCTTTTCAGGGGTAGAAGGGACATGGGGCAAAGGTGTAAAATCTCTGCCATACACTGAGTTGCTCTCTCTCTGTACACTCAGGACTGGATGTGGAGTTTGAAACAGGTTCATTTTTGCTGGTAGATGAATTTAGAAAATGAGATCACTGAATAAAAAAAGATTCAAAATTAAAAACAATAATTACACTAGCTCTTGGACACAACAGGTGATGTATTCAGCAGCTGCATATCCTTCAGGCTGCACCAAAACAGCTGCAAAATCATTGTGTGCTTGGGTAAAAGGGAAATTCAAAAAAGAACAGCCTGCGTCTTAACCATAACATGCACAAGCCAGCACATACACTGCAGCAACACTGATCAGCAGCAGCCAGCTAGAAGAAATCAAGGATTTCCTAGAAGAGCTCTGGACACATTTCTAACACATAAAAATGCTGTTTTCAAGAGGTTACTTTTCAACAATTATAAACAGGTTTCTGACAAAATGACAGGCCTGTGCATTGTCAAACTGCATAAAAATGACTGACTTCTGCAACAAGCAAATTCCGCAGGATCCAGTTCTTCTTCTGGAGAAAGAACAAAGGATACAACTGCTCCAATGTTAGTGCTTCAGCAGTCTTTCCTGCAGGCAGCAAGGAACTCTGGTGGAGACTAGAGAGTTTATATCGCTTAGACCCATCCGCCAAGCATAAGCAAAGCTGGCACTTAATTGATTCGCAAGGATAACAGTATAGAGAAGAGTAGAAACCACAAAGGCAAGAGACTGGAGACCATTATAACTCTGCAGAAGGAAATGCATGAATAAAAAGACAAAGGAAGTAAATTGTGGACAGGAAAGAATCTAAGGACAAACTCCTATGAGGGAAAGATTTGCAAATGCAAAACTCTGTGATTTTATTGGAGTGGGCAGCCCTTGAGGACTTCTAGTTTGGCTCACAAGTACAACACACCCACAGATAAGAAACCGTATATAGGGCAGCATCCTCTGTATAAAAAAAGTGTAACACTGGAAAGAAGCACTTAACTAATGATATTGAGACATCCATGAGACTACATCAAACTGGAAACCTGTACATTCTCCGTATGATCTTAAAAAGGACCTCTTTGAAATGTCAAGGAAAATGTGGAGAAGTTAAGCTACAGAAGGAGACAGTGCAAATATACAGCAACAATGCCTGGTATGAGCAGAGATTTGGAAAGACCCCTACAATCATGGGCTGCCTCCTCTTCACAGACTGCTTATTCAGACTGCTGGGCAGTGACAGCCTATGATCGTCACAAACAAAAAGCATGGAAACACTGAGCAGCTCAGTGTGTGAGGCAAGGCAGGTATCTTCTACCTGAGAACAGTTTGTGCATCTCAGTGGAAAAAGGACTCAATTCACATTCCACTTTTACACACTGCAGACATAAGGGAAAAAACATGGCAGAAGAAACGTCAGAAACAGTCAAATATGCACAGCCAAAGAAGGCTATGATGAGCTAAAATATTCTCAGAAACTAAAGGCTGGAGGTCCTTCATGAACAAGTACATAAAACCGTAGAATGGTTTAGGTTGGAAGGCACCTTAAAGATCATCTAGTTCCAATGCTCCTGCCATGGTCCAGGACACCTTTCACTACATCAGGTTGCTTAAAAGCCCCATCCAACCTGGGTTTGAACACTTCCAAGGATGGGGCATCCCCAGCTTCTCTAGGCAACATGATCCAGTGCCTCACCACCCTCAGTAAAGTATTTCTTCCTTACATCTAAATCTACCCTCCTTCAGTTCAAGGACATTACCCCTTGTCGTATCACTACACATCCTTGTAAAAAGTCTCTTTCCAGCTTTCTTGTAGGCCCAGCTGCTATGAGGTCTCCCTTGAGCCTTCTCTTCTCTAGGTTGAACATCCTAAACTCTTTCAGCCTGTCGTTATAAGATAGATGCTCCAGACCCTTGGCCATCTTCGTGGCCTTCCTCTGAACTTGCTTCAACAGGTTTTTGTCCTTATTATGCTGGGGGCCCCATATCTGGGGGCAGTACTCCAGGTGGAGGCTCACAAGAGCAAGGCAGAGGAGGAGAAACCCTTGAACTACTGGTCATGATTCTTTTGATGCAGCCCATGATGTGCTTGGCTTTCTGGGGTGCGAGCACAAACTGTCAGCTCATGTTGAGCTGTCAGTTGACTCTTGTCAACCAGCACTCCCGAGGCTTGCACTGCTGGGCTGCTCTCAATCCATTCTCTGCCCAGCCTGTGTTTGTGCTTGGGATTGCCTTGACCCCCGTGCAATATCTTGCACTTAACCTTGTTGAACTTTATGAGGCTTGCACAGGCCCTCCTCTCAAGCCTGTCAAGGTCCCTCGAGCTGGCATCCCTTCCCTCCAGCATGTCATCTATACCACACAGTTTGGTGTCATCCACGGACTTGTTAAGAGTGCACTCAATGCCACTGTCCATGTCACTAACAAAGATGCTGAACAGCATTGGTCCCTATACCGATCCACGACAAATGCCACTCACTATGGTCTCCACTCAGACACAGAGCCATTGACTACAGCTCTTTCAGCATGACCATCCAGCCAATTCCGTATCCACCAAGTGCTCCATCTATCAGATCCATGTCTCTCCAACTTAGAGACAAGGATGTTGTGTGGGACAAGTCCAGGTAGACGATGTCAGTTGCTACTCCCTTATCCACCAACACTGTAACCCCATCATAGAAGGCCATCAAAATTGTTCAGCCGCGATCTACCCCTAATGAAATCATGCTGGTTGTCACAAATCACCTTCTTATTTTCCACGTGTCTTGTAATAGTTTCCAAGAGGACCTTACCAGACACAGGAGTGAGACTGACTGGCATGTAGTTCCCCAGTTCTTCCTTTTTTTCCGTTTTTAAAGATGGGGGTTATGTTTTCCCTTTGCCAGTCAGTGGGAACTTCACTAGATTGCCACAGCTTCTCAAATATGTCAGATAATGTCTTAGCAACTTAATCTGCCAGATCCCTCAGGACCCATGGATGCATCTCTTCAGGTTCCATGGACTTGTGTACCTTCAGGTTCCTTAGATGGTCTCAGATCTGATCTCCCACAGTGGGCGGATTTTCCTTCTCCCAGTCCCTTTGCCTTTGCTTTCTGCAACTTGGGCAGTGTGGCTGGAACACTTACTGGTAAAGACTGAGGCAAAGAAGTCATTGAGTACCTCAGCCTACTCTGTATGCCTTGTGACCAGGTCTCCTGTTTCATTCCAGGGAGTGCCCACATCTTCCCTAGCCTCCCTTTTAACACCAGTGTACCCACAGAAGCTTTTTTTGTTGCTCGTAACATCCCTGGCCAGATTTAATTCTCTCTGGGCTTTAGCTTTCCTAGCCTGATCCCTGGCTGCTTGAACAATTTCTCTGTATACCTCCCAGGCTACCTGTCCTTGCTTCCACTCTCTGTAGGCTTCCTTTTTGTGTTTGATTGTTTTCAGGAGCTCCTTGTTCACACATGCCAGTTTCCTGGTTTTTTGTTTGCAGCTTCTTCTTTGTTGGGATGCATCGCTCCTGAGCTTGAAGAAGGTCATCCTTCAATATTAACCAGATTTCTTGGGCCTCTCTTTCCTCCAAGGCTTTATCCCACGGTACTCTACCAAGGAGGTCCCTGAAGATGCCAAAGTCTGCTCTTCTGAAGTCCAGGGTAATGAGCTTGCTGTGCACCCTCCTCACTGCCCTGAGGACCTTGTATTCCACCATTTCATGGTCACTGCAGCCATGGTTGCCCATGAGTTTTACATTCCCCACCAGCCTCTTCTTGTTTGTGAGAACAAGATCCAGCATATCACCTCTCCTTGTTAGCTCCATTTTCATGTGAAGGAGGACGTTATCACCAATGCATTCCAGGAACCTCATGGACTACATATGCCCTGTAGTCTTGTCCCTGCAAAAACTATCAGGGTGGTTGAAGTCCCCCATGAGGACCAAGGCTTGTGAATGTGAGGCTGCTCCTATCTGTCTATAGAGGGCTTTGTCCACTTGGTCTTCCTGATTGGGTGTCCTGTAGCAGACCCCTGTCCCTTCCTTCCTTTTGATCCTGACCCATAAGCTCTCAACTGGCTCCTCGTCCATGCTCACAGACCCAGCTGGTCATTGACAAAGAGGCAAGCACCTTCTCCTTACCTCCTTTTATTATTATGCCGGATTATCTATGCAAATACATAAATCACTGCACTGAAGTGATGTATCACTACATGTTAGTGTGATATTGTAAACGCATTCGCTGTTTCCAGTCAAAAAACCTAACCATGGACACATAGGATGGAGAGCTGAACACCACTGTGAAACATGATAAGCAGAACCCAAGCTGATGAGCAACCAGAATCTATTAGGACAGACTTTCGCAAAATCACAGGCCCAGGAAAAAAAACCTTTGTGATGACAACCTACTGTCATCACAAGACTAGAACCCATTACATCAACCACCCAAAGAATCCATCAGATTTTTTAAAGGATTGACATACAGCTGAGGGGAAAATAAATTAACTCGCAAACAAATAAGCTGGGGTGAGGTGGTGTGGAGTGTGCAGAGAGAAATATGATTATGGAACATTTTACATTGGTTGTTTGATGATATCAAATGTAGAGCACAATCAGTCTACTAACCAGGATAGAAGGCCATGAGTATTGTAGAAAATTTTGCTAGCTGAAATGCACATGGCAAAAGGTTGTCATGATATACAGCTTCCTGAAAGAGGAGGGAGAAGATAATACATGTAGCAGCATGAAAACTCTGTTCAGAGGAAGGGCTTAATGAGACAGCCTGTGTAGGAGACAGCATAAAGTCTGAATGTTGCATTTTCTTGGCTTCTTCTCTTTCCTTATTATTCATGACAGAAAATGGAGAATGCTGTTCCCACTGAGGGCAGCAAAGCTCCAGAGATCTCCCCAGGTACTTGCTGAACAGTCCTAGTACAAAAGACTTGTGTTGAGGTTAAAAGTTAATCCAAATTCTAACTTTAAACACATACTGGAAAATATGCTTGGGCAAAACAGAGTCCTCAGGGCGAGTCGATGAGTCAAATGATTAAGGTTCTGCTTGGAACAGTTCATAAAACAATTCCCAGTCTGGGCTTGACAAACTTCCTTTCTCATCTGTGGTTTTTGTTAGCTACCTTCTACCCTTCCAAGAACAAATCTGACTTTCTGAAACGCCACTGCTTGTCATCGTTAAGTGAAATGAAAAGCTTTTGTTAACAAGTTTGAGTTGTTTGACTGTGATGAAATAGTTTTGATTAGAGAATGTTTTATGTTACTTTCCAGAGTTTATTTTTCCTTTTAAAGGTAATATGAGACCATAGGTTAGATTTAGAGTTCTCCTAAGTAAAGTAGTTTGTCCAGAGGCAACAGATATTTTGGTGAAGGAAAAGCTATCTGTCTTCACTTGCATTATGCTTGCTGTTTGTCTTCTTCGTAACATGAAATGCATTTTACCTGCTGTGCTTCCAATACCATCAGCAGTCACGACTTGCTATTGACCCCTTTAAGACAAGCACGTGCTCTTAACGTGAGCTTTGTAATTTCCTATGAAACAATAGAGCTGAACTACTTTCTGGTTCTACTCTGAAGGGATTTACTACATCCCACAGGCAGCAAATACACATGTTCATAACCCTGACATGGAAATGGAGAAACCAGGAGTGGAAAGTCTGTGAGGAGAGCTGCACCTACCCCAAGCAACATCATTCTGATCCAGAGCACAAAGGTAGTGACTGACAAAGCAGAAGAGATTCAGGGCAGAAAGGGAGGTATATATATATAGGGTATTTTCTAAGCTACACCATCTCTGTTGTGGGGAGTTTGGTCCTTTAACGAGTGATTAACCAGAATTATTGCAAATCAGTGTAGATCAGGCATATCACAGGCAAAGAAGTAGTTGCTGATGAACAGGTAGAAAGAAATATTCAAAAAGCAACCTCCCAGGTTCCAGGGCACATTAAATTTACCATCACACAGTGGGTACTTACTACTCAGAGACAACATTTAAGGGAATTTGGAAAATAACTGGCTTGAGGCATGCGGATTTCTTTAGCATATATATAGGTAGAAAATGGAATATTTACTTTTTTAACACTTACAGAGAGGAAAACTATCCATAAACTAGCTAGGCATCATTACAGGTCCCTCTGAGAGGATCATTTGCCTTCAATATCTTTCGTCCCAGAGACAAGGAAGTGAATGGCAAGTTAAGCTCTGGGCGTTACAACATTACCAAAACTAATGCCTCCTTTTCCTCTTCTGGCTGAAGACTCTCCTCCAAGATTTGTGAAGGCACTGTGTGGACAGAAGTATTGGTTCCATGAACAGTGCTACTGCTTTTCTGTTCCATGCACAAGTAGGAAAGGGATTGGGAAGAACTGATAGCTTTATATTTCCATGCTATTTGCCTCTGCATTTATTTTAAAAGAAAGGACTGACGATAAATAACCAATGTGTATTTTATCTCTATGTATACATTCTTATACAATTTACAAGCCTGTTAATTCATACTTCATTTTTTTAATATAAAATCTCAGTCATTGATAAAAGCCAGACATAGCTGTCCGTTGAAACTTTCCACAGCTGAAATAAATAAATAAATAAACACATTTAAAAAAAAATAATCCAAAGAAAAGCCCAGTGTTTTATCTGCCAACAACCATGAGCTGGTATGCACCCAAGAATGAATGAATGATGCCTGAAACCCCTGAGAAAAACAGACTGTCATTTAGTGTTCTTTTAGTGTTTCCTCCCGCAGTCTGAAATCTGCTTGGCCTGTCCCAGGGAGCCATTTCCTCATCTTGAGATGTCAGTTCAGGGATTACTGTTGTTTTTCTCACTTGAGACTGTAAAGTGGCAAAACACACCAAAGTCTATGAAGGTGGCTGACATCTCTTTAGGGTACTAGAGCTTGCTTAGTTTTGAACAGTGACACAAGGGATTTATTTGCTAACACAACGCTTACCATTTCACTGTAGTACCAGAAACTTCTCTTTCCTTAATGCTCATTCATTATTCAAGTATTCTTAGCATTTGTCTAGTTGTTAAACACAATACAAAATCTCACAAATATTTTTATGTCATCTTCCATAAAGATAAAAATAGCTCCTACCACCTCATAAAAGTCCCACCTGTAAGTACACATATACAATTCCTCATGCAAATGACGCCAGGAATTTCTCATTAATTACTGATTTTACTTTGCAATGAACATGGTGATTCTGCTAGGGCATAAAACCTTCGTGCACCTGTGAGAGGAAGAGGAAAATAACAGACCTGAGATTAGTGATCTGGGTGGGGTGTTACCCTCCTTTTATCCCAGATTTTTGTGGGAGACTGAAAAACTCACCCAGAAGCTTATGTCCTGCTCTGCGGAAGAGGAAGGGTGTGGCAGTGGTACACCCTCCTACCATCACACCCATTCAGAAAGTGTGCACTTCATGTTTCTCAGTGCACATTTCTGCAGTACCTGCGACTGTGGAGCTGGTATGTGCTCTCATGTTAAACAACACAGAAAGAAACTAACTTCTGACTACTTTTTTTATTTACTGCTTTTATTCTGGAGGGTTTTATTACTGTTTAAGCTCTAAATGAGAAAGTAGGTAGGGCCAACAAAATTTAGGTTGGATAGAACAACTGCATGGCTTTTTTTCCAATACTCTGCTCAAAGAGGGACTATTTTGAAGTGAAGTCAGGCTGTTTGGCCCTCCCAGCTGAGTACTGTATATCACCAGTGACAGAAATTTCATCACCTCTCTTGACAACCTATAGATTAAAAAAGTCTGATCCTTCTTCTTGACAAGAGACACACATAACAGAGCAGCTAAAACATATTGCCTGATACGTTAGATGTTTCTTGTACAGAAGTGTAGAGAAGCAAATTCTTAGGCCATACTAGAATTTTTGCATTCACTTTTCAGAGAGACCCTGCCTCCAAGGAGGTCCTTTTCATTATTCTTAGGTATCCTCACAGCCTGAGGGTCTCAGGCCAGATTTCAGTAAATAGTTAAGTGCATCTCAGCTGATGTCCTTTTATTTTGCAGCCCAGCAAAAGACATCTCTTCTCTTCTTTTTGTGTTCCCAGTTTTGGGGTTTGCTTCAGGTTATTTTTGCTACAAAAGCTAATGGCACTGTTACTCCATTTCAGACTGTCATTGATATGACACCTTCACAGAACAGCCAAAAACATACCACAGTCTTGGTAGTACTGACCTCATTAGTTCAGAGACATAAATAAGTGCTGTCACTTCCATAGGCTTCCATATTTAAATCAAAGAGCTTCTGTGTGCTTTTTCTGATATTCACTAGCGTCTAGAACTCTGCTTTGATTACTTATGACCAGGTTTTTCTTTAATATACAACTATGTGTTACTGCTGCCAGTGTCGAACCAACATCCCTGGACAACATATTATTCTGCTTTCCCTTAGAAAAGTTATACTGCAGTTAGTAATGCAATCATAGCAGCATGCCAGCTCGGTGAGGTGACTGCTATGGAGACGAGACAGTCTCTATTCAGCCTGAATGAGATCTGCCATTTACTGTAGTGACCAGGAAGAATTTTTTATAAAAATAAGTTTTGTGTACTATAAACTGAGGATGTAAAAAAGAACCTACGTTCAACTGCAAACACATTTCCTCATGTGTTATCTTAAATTAAATACCAGAGAAGCCATGAAAACACCCAAGCAATTAACTTTGTGTTTCCATGAACTCTGTGGACATAACATGAAGGATTGTGGTGAGGGATAAGTGAATATTTTTAGTTGAAATCCAAACCTACTTAAACCAGTTGCATTCAAATTAGTCAGTTCACCACATGTCTTCTGGTTCAAGGTTTGATTGCAGAAATGTGGCAAGGAAGTAGCTTTTTCCCAGGTAATTTTCCTCCAGCCACTCCCTCTTCACAGCAGTTAATGGCACCATGTGCCCTGTACTTCTGCACAGCAGTGCTCACCGCAGCAGAGGAGCCAAGGAAGCAGAGTGTGTTAGGGTCTCCTGTCCAGGCTTTCTGCGGCACAGCTAGTGTTCCTGGCAGCACATGGAAGGGCAGAGGTGCCTTCTGCATCCTGTGAGGATCGTGGGAATGCACAGCAGTGCAAGAGAGGTGCTGCACATCACCATCCAGAGCCATCTCAGCTGGGAAAGGAAGAAGGCTTTGGCTAGGTGACATTGTCTGGTGGTTGAAAAATGAAAGTAAGGGTTGGGAGGAGGATCAGTAGAGGCAAGGTGCTGAAGGAAAGCTGAGCTGGAGGCAGCAGAGAAAGAGAGGGGGAAGAAATGATGTTCACAGAAGGGGAAAGAGATGATGACACTCAAAAGAGGGAGAAAGAACAAAAAAGTGAACAGAAGGCACAGAAAGCCAAAAAAAAAAAAATTAAAGCAAAAACTTATGCCTTATGCAGACTGCCATATGGTGTCACTGGCAAAGCCAACACAGCAAAGACCTCAGTGGAGATGCAGCACACACAGCAAGAGGAGAGGAAACTGGAAGATGTAGCAGGATACTGGTTCTCCACATTTCTCCTCCCCTCTCTTCCCATTTATATAAGCACACTCAAATATAACCCAAGGACACAAGCATCTCT
Source organism: Merops nubicus (assembly GCF_000691845.1). Taxonomy (NCBI): domain Eukaryota; kingdom Metazoa; phylum Chordata; class Aves; order Coraciiformes; family Meropidae; genus Merops; species Merops nubicus. The sequence continues at coordinate 25,530 of NW_008608806.1, read as the reverse complement.
AATATTCTTGTCTTTCCACATAATGAGTCCCATCACAGCACCATCCACTTACATGGCTGCTCCCAGGAGCACACACAAGCACCAGAGCTCCCAGGCACTGCTTCATATTTTAATTCATTTTAATTACTAGTGAGTGCTGACCCACAGCATCCTAGAGAGCTCCCATACATTTTTGTATGAACCCAAAGCATGATGACTGCTAAGCCAGGAACCTCAGCAAGCCTGTGCGGTAGCATCCTCCCCACCAGTCAGAGGCACAAAGCCAGAGATCTCCCCAAAATCCAAGCTTTAAAGCAACCCTCGCAAGCCAGGCATGCTGCACACTAGGGTAATAAAAGAGTTATTCTTCATCAGTTGGCAAGCAACCTCAGGGTCAGCAAGCAAAGGTATTAGTGACCACCTTTGACACCAGCCTCAGCTTTGAAAATAAGTCAAAGATACCACTAATGCAAATGCATCTGCTAAGTAGACTTAATGACACCTAGAGGTTGTAATGGCTTGTTTCTTGACATCATCCTAGCAAATCAGGGGCACCGAAGGTCTGGAGTCACACCCTGGACCATGTGAGCGAGTGTGCTTCTGTCTACACACTTCTGCGGGGCCTGAAACCTGTAGCTAGCCTTGCTTCTATTGCAACAGACTCCTTGGCACTCTCTTGCCTTTCTTTTGTCTCCTTTCATCCATCTCCACCTTTGCAGACCTCCTTTTAGCTACATCTGACTCTAAGCTGTTTCCCACATGCTTATTCTGTGGTGTTTCTTTATTACTTTTTGTTCTCTCTAGATTCCGTATGATCATGTTTCATTTGTTTATTTGTCATTAAATGCCAATGACTGACACCTCTAATCCCACATTCATTCATCTGTTCAGGACTTTAAACACTGCAGGGGTGAGGCACTTTACAAATCCCACTATTATTATTTATGGGATCCATGTTGTTCTAAATAAAACATGAAAATGATACTCAGCAGACCTTGATTTTATTCCAGTGCTTCTTTATTAAATATAACTGTGAAACAGTCAAATCCATTAAAAATGTGATGTAGCTAAGAAGTTTATTAACAAGGGAAAAACTGACACTAGTCATAACTTAAGCTGAGACTTGAGTGAGCTAACCGGCAAAACATTCTGATTTATTCTGCACAGTGAGAATATGATCACTGCATATTTACAGCAATAACTGAAGATAAGTACATTCTATAAAGTGCTACTGAAATGTATTTCCTTCATTTCCTTGACAGCAAAAGGAAGCAATGAATGCCTTAAATCACAGAAAATATTTATAATATGAAAGATAAACGGAGGTCACATTCATCTACTGCACCATGCATAGTGGCCAATATTTTACTAGGTTCAGCCAGAGTTTATGGGAAATGATCCTGGGTGTTGTTTTCCTGGGCTGTGTATCAGGCCACTGCCAACTGGGCCCAACAATGGTTCCCTCAGAAGAATGACAATCTGGTATTACACTTCTCAAAAGGATTATTTGTGGAAAGAAAGCATAGCGTTAGGCTGCTGCCTGGTTTTCCTACAACAATTTACAACATTGTGCTTTAAGGGAGACCTTATTGCTCTCTACAGCTACCTGGAAGGAGATTGTAGCGAGGTGGGTGTTGGTCTCTTCTCCCAAATAACTAGAGATAGGACAAGAGGAAGTGGGTTTAAGTTGCAGCAGGAGAGGCTTAGATTCCATTTTAGGAAGAATTTCTTTACTGATAGAGTGGTGAGGCATTGGAACAGGCTGCCCAGGGAGTCACTGTCCCTGGAGGCGTTCAGTAAGTCTGCAGATATGGTACTTCAGGACGTGATTTAGTGGTCAGGGTGGTGCTGGGTTTACAGTTGGACTTGGTGATCTTAGAGGTGTTTTACAACCTTAATGATTCTGTGATTTATGACAGGTGAGTAAGTCTTTGCACATTAAGTCCTATATGCTTTAACAAACAAAACATGAAAAGAAAACCAGCCAACTAGGTGCGTGCAAGTTGTCACTCAGATCAAAAGTTGCAATAACTTTTGTCACTTTGCATCCTACACTCCTTAAATACTCCAGCAAAACAGCTTCTGGGGCCCCAAGTGAGAAACATTCAATATTAGATACATACTCAAAAGTACTATTAGGAAGCAAACCTGAACTTTCTCTGGAGCGATCTCCACTGATATGGTTGAAGCTCACACAGACAGGATAACAAAACATACACATAGTTGTCCATGTAAACCGCTGCCCAGGCTTTCAATGGCAATGTAGGGCACTTACAACCAAAACTGAATGTTGAAAACAGTGATTTGGCAATCATTTCTTTTCCAAACTTTGCACAACAAAAACTCAGCAGATTAGAACAGATTAAGAGATTTCAGACCCAAAATGTGGGGTTTGTGTTAATAGATGTGTTAAAATTTCATTCAGAAAAAAAGAAAAATCTTCAAGTTGAATTGGTTCCTCCTTTGATCATCTACCTAAGAAAAAACATTTGCAATATTTAGGCTTGGTTCTTTACCACATTTTCTGTGGGAAAAGCCGAGCCTCTGGTTTATATATATCTTCTATTATGTGCAGCCAGCATAAAATCCCTGTGATTCACCTCTATATTTAACGTGAGAGGTGGTGTAGGAATAGCTCAGAAAGACACTGTAAGATGTCAGAAAAACTTGAAAGTATCTTGATATTTTCTGAGTGAAAACTTAACCATATGGCAATAGCTAGCCAAAAAATTGGAATGACTTTCCCAGACAGCTTTACTGACACAAAGACAGTTGTTGGGAGCAAACTGCAGGTGAAGCACTGTACAAGGTGGAGCTGTCTTGCAATGTGGCAAAAGCCTGTGCAGGTCTCTGAAGAGGAAGCAAGGAAAGCACGTACTGCTGTGGCACAGCACAGAGGCTGGACCAAGCCTGGCCACGCAAGGGCCAGCCATGTTCATTCCATACTCTTTGTTTCTGCATTAATTTCCACTAAAACATCCCCAGTGCTCTTTCTGGCCTGAGGAGACCCAGATCTGGGTGCACTACCTGAAAGTGCAACCAAAACAGTCAAACAGCACTTCCACAATTTTGCCCTCACTGAGAGCAAAATGCAATCTGCAAAAAGAAGAATTGGGTTTACTTTTCACTTAAGAAATGTCCTCAGGTATTTTAATACATTTTGGCATATATTTTCCCTTGCTGTTGTTTATAATAATCCTTTGAAAGCCTGAAACTGGAATATGTTTGATATCGGATATATTCTTTTCTCTGATTACTGACAAATACTGATTTACTATGTTAGGTATGCAAGAAACACAGCTGTTGAGAAAATGATATTTTTTTCCTATACAAAAAAAATTATCAAAAATTACATCTACCTCCTTTTTTTAATTAGTATTATTTTCATCTTTTTCAAAAAGATGTTTGTCTAGTTACCAAAAATGCAGAAAAATTGTTTTGGAAGAGGATGATGTTTAGTTTCTCCAAGTGAACAAATATTTTGAGAAAGATTTCGACTTCCTTGAAAAGGCATTTTCTCCAGGAAATAATTCAACTAACATTTTCAATGACATCTTTCACAAATACTCTTTATCTGTAACCTATACTTCTTACTTACTTTTCAATTAACTTTAAAAAACACAGTGAATTTTGCAACTATGTACAAGCACAAATAAGCTACACTTTGAACCTAGCAAAAGTTCCTTAAAAATTTTAACTACAGCTGTTATTCCATCACAGTCCCAAAAGACCTGTGGAGATACAGATTTAGACAGGGAAACAAAATGAGTTGCCATGTAATTCAAACCATTTATTTTAAAAAAAAAAAAAAATTAAATTTACCTTTTAATATATCTTTGCTATTTCAGCATGATAGATTTTACACCACAATGATGGCTCCTGTTACACTTCCAAAGTCTCCTCTAAGCAACTGAGGTGTGACCACAGTGAGACAAATCAAACAATATAGCTCAGGCCTGCCACCTCACAAGGGCTCTTTAGTTTCTTGGCTCACATATTTCTCTGAGCTGTGAAGCACTGTAAGAAAAATGCTGATTTCCTCTAAAAAATAAAATTCTTTCCATGGAGTCGTTCAGTGATTTATTCTTTTCAAGTACAACTGAGAGTAGAATTGTGCTGAGTTGAGAATTTGGTAGAGTTTGCTTTGAGGAGCACAGGTGCAATCGGTCATAATTATACTCAGACACTGTTCCAGGTGGTTTCTCACCCGAGGCAGTAAATCAATTATGGCAAAGCAAATCCAAGTCAATATTCTAAATGTTAGTTACAGTATCAGTAACTTTTACACACGAAGCAATATAGCACCTTTATCATAACAAAAAAAAAAAAAAATGGATCATGAAACAAGAGTAGGCTGTGATTTCAAAGTAAAGAAGCGCAAAGAATTTTTTTTAACAAAACAGCATGTGCTTGCATTACACTTTAACAGTATTGAAGGGCTGTCATTTCAACATTTTAAAAAAAAAATAATCACAACCTTCTAAAACCTGTATTTTTTTTAAACTGATGGACAAAGCATCTTCCCATCAAAATCCTGTCTTGGAAAAACTGTTCATAATACTAATGTATTGGAAGAGAAGTGAGTTACAGTATCTAATTTTATCACCCCAAAAATATTTATCTTGGAAAACAAGGATCCCACTTTACTACTTGACAAGCTTTCAGGGAGAAAAACACATATAGCAAAATAAACACTTCCAAGTGCTGCAGCTGGATACTAACAGGAGTTACCACAAGTTCAAGGAGTTCTCTCATGCCTTCTCTTATCCTTTTGATTTGGCTGCAATGTGAAAAAGCAGAATACCAATACAGGTTGATGTGAGGGTCTAGCTGCCTGATGATCATTTTCCTCTTCAGAATCATATTGGCATTCAGCAGCCTAAAGTACTTAGGAGCTGAAGGATTGTCTCTGAGCTGCTTTTGCAAACACTGCTTTCCCTGGTATGATGCAGGGTGCCAGACAGACTCTGCTGAGGTTCTGACACTTATATCCGGCACCTACAACTCATATAAGTACTTCTGTATATTGAAAATTCAGTTTCAGCAAATATTTACATATACAGCTTTCTCCACACCTGCACAAGGGCCAATAAAATTTGATGAGCAGAATATGCCTATAAAAGGATATCTAGCTGGTACATGTAACGCATACTGTGTATACTGTATGTATATATATTAAAAATACTGTGCCATCCTTTTTTACAAATACGTCTTGTTAATTAATGCTTAAACTGTAACCATGTGCCCCCAAATGGGGAAAGGACAGGATTCAATGAGAATTGAAAGTGCTTGCTTTCTGGCTCACTCTGCTATATTGCTAGAGGAAGCCAAAGGAGTTGAAGGTTCTCAGGAGGTTGTTGCCTGTGGTAGAATTTCAAATCACAAGTAAGAAACAATAAGGGATCTGTAGCTTATGTCAAATTAGATTGCAACTGGGGCAAACAAGGAACATGCCCATAGATACTGCAGCATCCCAGCTGATTGGTGGTAGATTCTAGACATCTTGCCTGGATCCCATTCTGCCATAGCTGCTCACAATTTAAATACCAAAACTAAAAATACTGACCTAACAGAACAAATAGAAGCATTTAGTGGTCTGGCTGCGCAGATAACTAAGCACTACTAATAATGACTGAGGAGCAGATTTAAAGCCCAGGTTTTGAAGTAAGACCAAATGGACTAAATTGTTGTCCCTTTAGATAAGTGAAAGGGATTTATACAAGCAAGAACTGTCAGTCTTGAGAGGAATGCTCCAGGGAGCAGCTTGTGAACATTAGCACAGTTTTTCACTAGCACATAATATACTGGGAAAGTGTTTTTTCAGAACAGTGGACACATTTTTTCTTACACTAATACTCTGAAAATTAAACTAAAAAAAAGTGCAAAACACATACTATCAGGTGGAACCTGCATCCATACACGCAGTGACATGCCAAGTACATTTTGACCTAAATAGATAAATAGAGAAGCATGATCATCAGTTAATTGGGCAGGAACATAAACACATGGTTTTGCCATGGGGAGTAAGCTGGCTCTTTTCTTGTTTGCATTTCTGTTTCAGCAAATCACATTGAAGGCATTCTTTGCCTTCACTCCTCATTCCCTGTTCTCCCAACGACAGCACTCTCTTCTGTTATGTTTCAGGAAACCAAATATCCATGTTAATGATGCAAACTCATGCGCTGACAAGGTTCTGCTTCAGTTCAAGTCTAGGGGGGAAAAAAGTCTTCAAGATAAGGTGAATGGCTTGTTATGGTATCATGTCTAGTGTCAAGACGAAGAATCTTTTTGACGGAATGACTTAATCACTTGTAAGCAGAAAACTTTCTCAAGCTGGACTTTAAACATCTTTTCTTCCATGGAGACTCTACATGTAATATATTGCTTATTTATCTGAATGTGACTTCTGAAAGATAAATGTTAAATATTAACATTGAATAATAAAATATTCAATACCCTGTTTCTTTTTCAGGC